>NC_090930.1:349482008-349736538 GCF_040938575.1 Ambystoma mexicanum | reverse complement strand
TGTCTCTCTCCTGTTGCCATCCCACTCCCCGGTCATTGCCCCGTGTCTCCCTGCTGTTGCTCCCCACCCCCTGCTCATGCCCCGTGTCTCTCCCCTGTTAACCCAACCCCCCCGCTCATGCTCCGTGTCTCCCTGCTGATGCCCCCACCCCCAGTTATGCCCCGTGTCTCCCTGCTGTTGCCCCCACCCCCGCTCATACGTTGTGTCTTTCTCCTCTTGCCCCCCGCTCATGCCCCGTGTCTCCCTGCTGTTGCCCCTCACCCCCAGCTCATGCCCCGTGTCTCTCGCCTGTTACCCCCGACCCCCCTCTCATGCCCCGTGTCTCCCTCGTGTTCCCTCCACCCCCTGCTCATGCCCAGTGTCACCCTGCTGTTGTCCCCCACCTCCCGCTCATGCCCAGTGTCTCCCTGCTGTTGCCCCCCACCCCCTGCTCATGCCCCGTGTCTCTCTCCTGTTACCCCCCACCCCCCTCTCATGCTCCTTGTCTCTCTCCTGTTGCCCCCACCCCCTGGTCATGCCCCGTGCCTCCCTGTTGTTGCCCCCCACCCCCTGCTCATGCCCCATGTCCCTCTCCTGTTCTCGCCACCCCCCCTTATGCCTCGTGTCTCTCGTGTTACCCCTCACCCCCCGCTCATGCCCTTTGTCTTTCTCCTGTTGCCCCCCAACCCCCTGCTCCTGCCCCGTGTCTCCCTTCTGTTGCTCCCCACCCCTGCTCATGCCCCGTGTCTCTCTCCTGTTACCCCCACCCCCCTCTCATGCCCCGTGTCTCTCACCTGTTGCCCGCCACCCCCAGTCATGCCCCGTGTCTCCCTGCTGTTGCCCCTCACTCCCCGCTCATGCCCCGTGTCTCTCTCCTGTTCCCCTCACCCCCCGCTCATGCCCTGTGTCTCTCTCCTGTTGCCTCCCACCCCAAGCTCATGCCCCGGTCTCTCTCCTGTTACCCCCACCCCCCTCTCATGCCCCGTGTCTCTCTCCTGTTACCCCAACCCCTCTCATGCCCTGTGTCTCTCTCCTGTTGCCTCACACCCCCGGTCATGCCCCGTGTCTCCCTTCTGTTGCCCCCATCCCTCGCTCATGCCCCGTGTCTCCCTGCTGTTGCCCCCCACCCCCGCTCATGCCCTGTGTCTCTCTAATGTGCCCCCCACCCCCTGCTCATGACCCATGTCTCTCTCCTGTTGCCTCCCCACCCCCGGTCATGCCCCGTGTCACTCTCCTGTTGCCCCCTAACCCTGGTCATGCCCCGTGTCTCCCTGTTGCCCCCACCCCCGGTCATGCCCCGTGTCTCCCTCATGTTGCCCCCTTCCCCACTCATGCCCCGTGTCTCTCTCCTGTTACCCCCACCCCCTCTCATGCCCCGTGTCTCTCTCCTGTTGCACCCAAAGCCTGATCATGCTCCGTGTCTCCCTGCTGTTTCCCCCCACCCCCTGCTCATGCCCCGTTACTCTCTCCTGTTCCCCCTCCCTGCTTATGCCTCGTGTCTCTTCTGTTACCCCCCACCCTCGCTCATGCCCCGTGTCTTTCTCCTCTTGCCCCCCCGCTCATGCCCCGTGTCTCCCTGCTGTTGCCCCTCACCCCCCCTCATGCCCCGTGTCTCTCCCCTGTTACCCCCACCCCCCTCTCATGTCCTTGTCTCTCTCCTGTTGCCCCCACCCCCTGGTCATGCCCGTGTCTCCCTGTTGTTGCCCCCCACCTCCCCTTTCATGTCCCGTGTCTCTCTCCTGTTCTCGCCACCCCCCGCTTATGCCTCATGTCTCTCGTGTTACCCCTCACCCCCCGCTCATGCCCTGTGTCTTTCTCCTGTTGCCCCCTGCTCATGCCCCGTGTCTCCCTGCTGTGGCCCTCACCCCCCGCTCATGCCCCGTGTCTCTCCCCTGTTACCCCATCCACCCTCTCATGCCCTGTGTCTCCCTCGTGTTTCCTCCACCCCCAGCTCATGCCCAGTGTCTCCCTGCTGTTGCCCCCCACCCCCTGGTCATGCCCATGTCTCCCTGCTGTTGAACCCAGCCCCCTCTCATGCCCCTTGTCTCCCTGCTGTTGCCCCCCCACCTCCCGCTCATGCCTCGTGTCTCTCTCCTGTTACCCCCCACCCCGGTCATGCCCCGTATCTCCCTGCTGCTGCCCACCACCCCCTGCTCATGCCCCGTTTCTCTCTCCTGTTCCCCCCACCCCCGCTCATGCCTCGTGTCTCTCTCCTGTTACCCCCCACTCCCCTCTCATGCCCTGTGTCTCCCTCCTGTTGCCCCCCACCTCCTGCTCATGCCCCGTATCTCTCTCCTGTTACCCCCCACCCCCTGGTCATGCCTCGTGTCTCCCTGCTGTTGCCCCCCACCCCCCGCTCATGCCCCGTGTCTCCCTGCTGTTGCGCCCCGTTCATGTTCCATGTCTCTCTCCTGTTGCCCCCCACCCCCGGTCATGCCCTGTGTCTCCCTGCTGTTGCCCCCCACCCCCTGCTCATGCCCTGTTTCTCTCTCCTGTTCCCCCTCCCTGCTTATGCCTCGTGTCTCTTCTGTTACCCCACACCCCCTGCTCATGCCCTGTGTCTTTCTCATTTTGCCCCGCGCTCATGCCCTGTGTCTCCCTGCTGTTGCCCCTCACCCCCCGCTCCTGCCCCGTGTCTCTCTCCTGTTAACCCCCACCCCCCTCTCATGCCCTGAGTCTCCCTCATGTTCCCTCCACACCCTGCTCATGCCCAGTGTCTCCCTGCTATTGTCCCCCACCCCCCGCTCATGCCCAGTGTCTCCCTGCTGTAGCCCCCCACCCCCTGCTCATGCCCCGTGTCTCTCTCCTGTTACCCCCCCACCCTCCTCGCATTCCCCGTGTCTCTCTCCTGTTACCCCCACCCCCTCTCATGCCCCGTGTCTCTCTCCTGTTGCCCCCCACCTCCCGATCATGCCCCGTGTCTCCCTGCTGTTTCCCCCTCCTCCTGCTCATGCCCCGTGTCTCTCTCCTGTTACCCACACCCCCCTCTCATGCCCCATGTCGCTCTCCTGTTACCCCCCACCCCCCTCTCATGCCCCGTGTATCTCTCCTGTTGCCCCCACCCCCTGCTCATGCCTCAAGTCTCTCTTCTGTTACCCCCACCCCTCTCTCATGCCCGTGTCTCCCTCATGTTCCCCCACCCCCGATCATGCCCCGTGTCTCCCTGCTGTTGCCCCCCACCCCCGCTCATGCCCCGTGTCTCCCTGCTGTTGCCCCCACACCCAGCTTATGCCCCATGTCTCTCTCCTGTAACCACCCACCCCCCGCTCATGCCCCGTGTCTCTCTCCTGTTACACCCCAACCCCTCTCATGCCCTGTGTCTCTCTCCTGTTGCCTCACACTCCCCGGTCATGCCTGTGTCTCCCTGCTGTTGCCCCCAACCCCTGCTCATGCCCTGTGTCTCTCCCCTGTTACCCCCCACCCCCGCTCATGCTCTGTGTCTCCCTGCTGTTGCCCCCACCCCCCAGTCATGCCCCGTGTCTTCCTGCTGTGGCCCCCACACCCCGCTCATGCCCCGTGTCTCCCTGCTGTTGCCTCCCACCCTCCTCTTATGCCCTGTGTCTCTCGCCTGTTACCCCCCACCCCCTCTCATGCCCCTTGTCTCTCCCCTGTTGCCCCCACCCCTTGGTCATGCCCCATGTCTCCCTGCTGTTGCCCCCCACCCCCTTCATGCCCTGTGTCTCTCTCATGTTACCGCCCACCCCCCGGTCATGCCCCGTGTCTCCCTGCTCTTGCCCCCCATCCCCCGCTCATGCCCCGTCCCTCTCTTCTGTTACCCCCCACCCCCCTCTCATGCCCCGTGTCTCTCTCCTGTTGCCCCCCACCCCCGCTCATGCCCCATGTCTCCCTGCTGTTGCCCCCCACCCCCACTCATGCCCCGTGTCTCCCTGCTGTTGCCCCCACACCCAGCTCATGCCCCATGTCTCTCTCCTGTTACCCCCCCCACCCCCGCTCATGCCCCGTGTCTCTCTCCTGTTACACCCCACCCCCTCTCATGCCCTGTGTCTCTCTCCTGTTGCCTCCCACTCCCCGGTCATGCCCCGTGTCTCCCTGCTGTTGCCCCCACCCCCCGCTCATACCCTGTGTCTTTCTCCTCTTGCCCCCCCGCTCATGCCCCGTGTCTCCCTGCTGTTGCCCCTCACCCCCAGCTCATGCCCCGTGTCTCTCGCCTGTTACCCCCCACCCCCCTCTCATGCCCCGTGTCTCCCTCGTGTTCCCTCCACCCCCTGCTCATGCCCAGTGTCACCCTGCTGTTGTCCCCCACCTCCCGCTCATGCCCAGTGTCTCCCTGCTGTTGCCCCCCACCCCCTGCTCATGCCCCGTGTCTCTCTCCTGTTACCCCCCACCCCCCTCTCATGCTCCTTGTCTCTCTCCTGTTGCCCCCACCCCCTGGTCATGCCCCGTGCCTCCCTGTTGTTGCCCCCCACCCCCCGCTCATGCCCCATGTCCCTCTCCTGTTCTCGCCACCCCCCCTTATGCCTCGTGTCTCTCGTGTTACCCCTCACCCCCCGCTCATGCCCTTTGTCTTTCTCCTGTTGCCCCCTGCTCATTCCCTGTGTCTCCCTGCGGTTGCCCTCACCCCCCGCTCATGCCCCGTGTCTCTCCCCTGTTAACCCCATCCCCCCTCTCATGCCCCGTGTCTCCCTCGTGTTCCCTCCACCCCCGGCTCATGCCCAGTGTCTCCCTGCTATTGCCCCCCACCCCCTGCTCATGCCCAGTGTCTCCCTGCTGTTGCCCCCCACCCCCTGCTCATGCCGTGTGTCTCTCTCCTGTTACCACCCACCCCCTTTCATGCCCTGTGTCTCTCTCCTGTTACCCCCACCCCCTCTCATGCCCCATGTCTCTCTCCTGTTGCACCCAAAGCCTGATCATGCTCCGTGTCTCCCTGCTGTTGCTCCCCACCCCCCAGTCATGCCCCATGTCTCCCTGCTGTTTAACCCACCCCCCTCTCATGCCCCGTGTCTCCCTGCTGTTGCCCCCCCACCTCCCGCTCATGCCTCGTGTCTCTCTCCTGTTACCCCCCACCCCCGGTCATGCCCCGTGTCTCCCTGCTGTTGCCCCCCACCCCCTGCTCATGCCCCGTTTTTCTCTCCTGTTCCCCCCACACCCCGCTCATGCCCCGTGTCTCCCTGCTGTTGCCTCCCACCCCCCTCTTATGCCCTGTGTCTCTCTCCTGTTACCCCCCACCCCCTCTCATGCCCCTTATCTCTCCCCTGTTGCCCCCCAACCCTTGGTCATGCCCCATGTCTCCCTGCTGTTGCCCCCCACCCCCTTCATGCCCTGTGTCTCTCTCATGTTACCGCCCACCCCCCCGGTCATGCCCCGTGTCTCCCTGCTCTTGCCCCCATCCCCCGCTCATGCCCCGTCCCTCTCTTCTGTTACCCCCCACCCCCCTCTCATGCCCCGTGTCTCTCTCCTGTTGCCCCCCACCCCCGCTCATGCCCCATGTCTCCCTGCTGTTGCCCCCCACCCCCACTCATGCCCCGTGTCTCCCTGCTGTTGCCCCCACACCCAGCTCATGCCCCATGTCTCTCTCCTGTTACCCCCCACCCCCCGCTCATGCCCCGTGTCTCTCTCCTGTTACACCCCACCCCTCTCATGCCCTGTGTCTCTCTCCTGTTGCCTCCCACTCCCCGGTCATGCCCCGTGTCTCCCTGCTGTTGCTCCCCACCCCCTGCTCATGCCCCGTGTCTCTCCCCTGTTAACCCAACCCCCCGCTCATGCTCCGTGTCTCCCTGCTGATGCCCCCACCCCCAGTTATGCCCCGTGTCTCCCTGCTGTTGCCCCCACCCCCCGCTCATACGTTGTGTCTTTCTCCTCTTGCCCCCCCGCTCATGCCCCGTGTCTCCCTGCTGTTGCCCCTCACCCCCAGCTCATGCCCCGTGTCTCTCGCCTGTTACCCCCGACCCCCCTCTCATGCCCCGTGTCTCCCTCGTGTTCCCTCCACCCCCTGCTCATGCCCAGTGTCACCCTGCTGTTGTCCCCCACCTCCCGCTCATGCCCAGTGTCTCCCTGCTGTTGCCCCCCACCCCCTGCTCATGCCCCGTGTCTCTCTCCTGTTACCCCCCACCCCCCTCTCATGCTCCTTGTCTCTCTCCTGTTGCCCCCACCCCCTGGTCATGCCCCGTGCCTCCCTGTTGTTGCCCCCCACCCCCTGCTCATGCCCCATGTCCCTCTCCTGTTCTCGCCACCCCCCCTTATGCCTCGTGTCTCTCGTGTTACCCCTCACCCCCCGCTCATGCCCTTTGTCTTTCTCCTGTTGCCCCCCAACCCCCTGCTCCTGCCCCGTGTCTCCCTTCTGTTGCTCCCCACCCCTGCTCATGCCCCGTGTCTCTCTCCTGTTACCCCCCACCCCCCTCTCATGCCCCGTGTCTCTCACCTGTTGCCCGCCACCCCCCAGTCATGCCCCGTGTCTCCCTGCTGTTGCCCCTCACTCCCCGCTCATGCCCCGTGTCTCTCTCCTGTTCCCCTCACCCCCCGCTCATGCCCTGTGTCTCTCTCCTGTTGCCTCCCACCCCAAGCTCATGCCCCGGTCTCTCTCCTGTTACCCCCACCCCCCTCTCATGCCCCGTGTCTCTCTCCTGTTACCCCAACCCCTCTCATGCCCTGTGTCTCTCTCCTGTTGCCTCACACCCCCGGTCATGCCCCGTGTCTCCCTTCTGTTGCCCCCATCCCTCGCTCATGCCCCGTGTCTCCCTGCTGTTGCCCCCCACCCCCGCTCATGCCCTGTGTCTCTCTAATGTGCCCCCCACCCCCTGCTCATGACTCATGTCTCTCTCCTGTTGCCTCCCCACCCCCGGTCATGCCCCGTGTCACTCTCCTGTTGCCCCTAACCCTGGTCATGCCCCGTGTCTCCCTGTTGCCCCCACCCCCGGTCATGCCCCGTGTCTCCCTCATGTTGCCCCCTTCCCCCACTCATGCCCCGTGTCTCTCTCCTGTTACCCCCACCCCCTCTCATGCCCCGTGTCTCTCTCCTGTTGCACCCAAAGCCTGATCATGCTCCGTGTCTCCCTGCTGTTTCCCCCCACCCCCTGCTCATGCCCCGTTACTCTCTCCTGTTCCCCCTCCCTGCTTATGCCTCGTGTCTCTTCTGTTACCCCCCACCCCCGCTCATGCCCCGTGTCTTTCTCCTCTTGCCCCCCCGCTCATGCCCCGTGTCTCCCTGCTGTTGCCCCTCACCCCCCCTCATGCCCCGTGTCTCTCCCCTGTTACCCCCACCCCCCTCTCATGTCCTTGTCTCTCTCCTGTTGCCCCCACCCCCTGGTCATGCCCGTGTCTCCCTGTTGTTGCCCCCCACCTCCCCTTTCATGTCCCGTGTCTCTCTCCTGTTCTCGCCACCCCCCGCTTATGCCTCATGTCTCTCGTGTTACCCCTCACCCCCCGCTCATGCCCTGTGTCTTTCTCCTGTTGCCCCCTGCTCATGCCTCGTGTCTCCCTGCTGTGGCCCTCACCCCCCGCTCATGCCCCGTCTCTCTCCCCTGTTACCCCATCCACCCTCTCATGCCCTGTGTCTCCCTCGTGTTTCCTCCACCCCCAGCTCATGCCCAGTGTCTCCCTGCTATTGCCCCCCACCCCCTGCTCATGCCCAGTGTCTCCCTGCTGTTGCCCCCACCCCCTGCTCATGCCGTGTGTCTCTCTCCTGTTACCCCCCACCCCCTCTCATGCCCCGTGTCTCTCTCCTGTTACCCGCACCCCCTCTCATGCCCCGTGTCTTTCTCCTGTTGCACCGAAAGCCTGATCATGCTCCGTGTCTCCCTGCTGTTTCCCCCCACCCCTCGCTCATGCCCCGTGTCTCCCTCCTGTTACCCCCACCCCCCTCTCAAGCCCCGTGTCTCTCTCCTGTTACCCCCACCCCCTCTCATGCCCTGTGTCTCTCTCCTGTTGCCCCCTTCCCCCACTCATGCAGGGTGTCAATCTTCTGTTACCCCCCTCTCATGCCCCGTGTCTCCCTCATTTTCCCCCAGCCCCCCGCTCGCATGTCCTGTGTCTCCCTGCTGCTGCCCCCCACCCCCGCTCGTGCCCCGTGTCTGTCTCCTGTAACCCCCACCCCCCGCTCATGCCCCGTGTCTCTCTCCTGTTACCCTCCCACCCCCCTCTCATGCCCCGTGTCTCTCTCCTGTTGCCCCCCCTTTCCTCGATCATGCCCTGTGTCTCCCTACTGTTGCCCCCCACCCCCGCTCATGCTCCGTGTCTCCCTGCTGTTGCCCCCCACCCCCCGGTCATGCCCCATGTCTCCCTGCTGTTGAACCCACCCCCTTCTCATGCCCCGTGTCTCCCTGCTGTTGCCCCCCACCTCCCGCTCATGCCTCATGTCTCTCTCCTGTTACCCCCCACCCCCGGTCATGACCGTGTCTCCCTGCTGTTGCCCCCCACCCCCTGCTCATACCCCGTTTCTCTCTCCTGTTCCCCCCACCCCCGCTCATGCCTCGTGTCTCTCTCCTGTTACCCCCCACTCCCCTCTCATGCCCTGTGTCTCCCTCCTGTTGCCCCCCACCCCCTGCTCATGCCCCGTGTCTCTCTCCTGTTACCCCCCACCCCCGGTCATGCCTCGTGTCTCCCTGCTGTTGCCCCCCACCCCCTGCTCATGCCCCGTGTCTCCCTGCTGTTGCCCCCCGTTTATGTTCCGTGTCTCTCTCCTGTTGCCCCCCACCCCCGGTCATGCCCTGTGTCTCCCTGCTGTTGCCCCCCACCCCCTGCTCATGCCCTGTTTCTCTCTCCTGTTCCCCCTCCCTGCTTATGCCTCGTGTCTCTTCTGTTACCCCCCACCCCTGCTCATGCCCTGTGTCTTTCTCATTTTGCCCCCCCTCATGCCCCGTGTCTCCCTGCTGTTGCCCCTCACCCCCCGCTCCTGCCCCGTGTCTCTCTCCTGTTAACCCCCACCCCCATCTCATGCCCTGTTTCTCCCTCGTGTTCCCTCCACGCCCTTCTCATGCCCAGTGTCTCCCTGCTATTGTCCCCCACCCCCTGCTCATGCCCAGTGTCTCCCTGCTGTAGCCCCCCACCCCCTGCTCATTTCCCGTGTCTCTCTCCTGTTAACCCCCACCCCCCTCTCATGCCCTGTGTCTCCGTCGTGTTCCCTCCACGCCCTGCTCATGCCCAGTGTCTCCCTGCTATTGTCCCCCACCCCCCGCTCATGCCCAGTGTCTCCCTGCTGTAGCCCCCCACCCCCTGCTCATGCCCCGTGTCTCTCTCCTGTTACCTCCCCACCCCCCTCTCATTCCCCGTGTCTCTCTCCTGTTACCCCCATCCCCTCTCATGCCCCGTGTCTCTCTCCTGTTGCCCCCCACCCCCGATCATGCCCCGTGTCTCCCTGCTGTTTCCCCCCTCCTCCCGCTCATGCCCCGTGTCTCTCTCCTGTTACCCACACCACCCTCTCATGCCCCATGTCGCTCTCCTGTTACCCCCACCCCCCTCTCATGCCCCGTGTATCTCTCCTG
Source organism: Ambystoma mexicanum (assembly GCF_040938575.1). Taxonomy (NCBI): domain Eukaryota; kingdom Metazoa; phylum Chordata; class Amphibia; order Caudata; family Ambystomatidae; genus Ambystoma; species Ambystoma mexicanum. The sequence continues at coordinate 349,727,122 of NC_090930.1, read as the reverse complement.
TTGCCCCCACCCCCTGCTCATGCCTCATGTCTCTCTTCTGTTAACCCCACCCCTCTCTCATGCCCGTGTCTCCCTCATGTTCCCCCACCCCCGATCATGCCCCGTGTCTCCCTGCTGTTGCCCCCCACCCCCGCTCATGCCCCGTGTCTCCCTGCTGTTGCCCCCACACCCAGCTCATGGCCCATGTCTCTCTCCTGTTACCCCCCACCCCCTGCTCATGCCCCGTGTCTCTCTCCTGTTACACCCCACCCCCTCTCATGCCCCGTGTCTCTCTCCTGTTGCCTCCCACTCCCCGGTCATGCCCCGTGTCTCCCTGCTGTTGCCCCCAACCCCTGCTCATGCCCCGTGTCTCTCCCCTGTTACCCCCCACCCCCCGCTCATGCTCCGTATCTCCCTGCTGTTGCCCCCACCCCCAGTCATGCCCTGTGTCTTCCTGCTGTTGCCCCCACACCCCGCTCATGCCCCGTGTCTCCCTGCTGTTGCCTCCCACCCCCCTCTTATGCCCTGTGTCTCTCTCCTGTTGCCCCCCACCCCCCGATCATGCCCCATGTCTCCCTGCTGTTTCCCCCCTCCTCCCGCTCATGCCCCGTGTCTCTCTCCTGTTACCCACACCCCCCTCTCATGCCCCATGTCGCTCTCCTGTTACCCCCCACCGCCCTCTCATGCCCCGAGTATCTCTCCTGTTGCCCCCCACCCCCCGCTCATGCCTCATGTCTCTCTTCTGTTACCGCCACCCCTCTCTCATGCCCGTGTCTCCCTCATGTTCCCCCACCCCTGATCATGCCCCGTGTCTCCCTGCTGTTGCCCCCAACCCCCGTTCATGCCCGTGTCTCCCTGCTGTTGCCCCCACACCCAGCTCATGCCCCATGTCTCTCTCCTGTTACCCCCACCCCCTGCTCATGCCCCGTGTCTCTCTCCTGTTACACCCCACCCCCTCTCATGCCCTGTGTCTCTCTCCTGTTGCCTCCCACTCCCCGGTCATGCCTGTGTCTCCCTGCTGTTGCCCCCAACCCCTGCTCATGCCCTGTGTCTCTCCCCTGTTACCCCCCACCCCCGCTCATGCTCTGTGTCTCTCTGCTGTTGCCCCCACCCCCAGTCATGCCCCGTGTCTTCCTGCTGTTGCCCCCACGCCCCGCTCATGCCCCGTGTCTCCCTGCTGTTGCCTCCCACCCCCCTCTTATGCCCTGTGTCTCTCTCCTGTTACCCCCCACCCCCCCGCATGCCCCTTGTCTCTCCCCTGTTGCCCCCACCCCTTGGTCATGCCCCAGGTCTCCCTGCTGTTGCCCCCCACCCCCCTCATGCCCTGTGTCTCTCTCATGTTACCGCCCACCCCCCGGTCATGCCCCGTGTCTCCATGCTCTTGCCCCCCATCCCCCGCTCATGCCCCGTCCCTCTCTTCTGTTACCCCCCACCCCCTCTCATGCCCCGTGTCTCTCTCCTGTTGCCCCCCACCCCCGCTCATGCCCCATGTCTCCCTGCTGTTGCCCCCCACCCCCACTCATGCCCCGTGTCTCCCTGCTGTTGCCCCCACACCCAGCTCATGCCCCATGTCTCTCTCCTGTTACCCCCCACCCCCCGCTCATGCCCCGTGTCTCTCTCCTGTTACACCCCACCCCCTCTCATGCCCTGTGTCTCTCTTCTGTTGCCTCCCACTCCCCGGTCATGCCCCGTGTCTCCCTGCTGTTGCTCCCCACCCCCTGCTCATGCCCTGTGTCTCTCCCCTGTTAACCCAACCCCCCGCTCATGCTCCGTGTCTCCCTGCTGTTGCCCCCACCCCCAGTTATGCCCCGTGTCTCCCTGCTGTTGCCCCCACCCCCCGCTCATACCCCGTGTCTTTCTCTTCTTGCCCCCCCGTTCATGCCCCGTGTCTCCCTGGTGTTGCCCCTCACCCCCAGCTCATGCCCCGTGTCTCTCGCCTGTTACACCCCACCCCCCTCTCATGCCCCGTGTCTCCCTCGTGTTCCCTCCACCCCCTGCTCATGCCCAGTGTCTCCCTGCTGTTGTCCCCCACCCCCCGCTCATGCCCAGTGTCTCCCTGCTGTTGCCCCCCACCCCCTGCTCATGCCCCGTGTCTCTCTCCTGTTACCCCCCACCCCCCTCTCATGCTCATTGTCTATCTCCTGTTGCCCCCACCCCCTGGTCATGCCCCGTGTCTCTCTGCTGTTGCCCCCCACCCCCCGCTCATGCCCCATGTCCCTCTCCTGTTCTCGCCACCCCCCCTTATGCCTCGTGTCTCTCGTGTTACCCCTAACCCCCCGCTCATGCCCTGTGTCTTTCTCCTGTTGCCCCCTGCTCATGCCCTGTGTCACCCTGCTGTTGCCCTCACCCCCCGCTCATGCCCCGTGTCTCTCCCCTGTTACCCCCATCCCCCCTCTCATGCCCCGTGTCTCCCTCGTGTTCCCTCCACCCCCAGCTCATGCCCAGTGTCTCCCTGCTATTGCCCCCCACCCCCTGTTCATGCCCAGTGTCTCCCTGCTGTTGCCCCCCACCCCCTGCTCATGCCGTGTGTCTCTCTCCTGTTACCCCCCACCCCCTTTCATGCCCCGTGTCTCTCTCCTGTTACCCCCACCCCCTCTCATGCCCCATGTCTCTCTCCTGTTTCACCCAAAGCCTGATCATGCTCCGTGTCTCCCTGCTGTTTCCCCCCACACCCCGCTCATGCCCCCGGTCTCTCTCCTGTTACCCCCACCCCCCTCTCATGCCCCATGTCTCTCTCCTGTTACCCCCAACCCCTCTCATGCCCTGTGTCTCTCTCCTGTTGCCCCCCACCCCCGGTCATGCCCCGTGTCTCCCTTCTGTTGCCCCCCACCCCCCGGTCATGCCCCGTGCCTCTCTGCTGTTGCTCCCCACCCCCTGCTCATGCCCGTGTCTCTCTCCTGTTACCCCTCCACACCCCTCTCATGCCCGTATCTCCCTCGCGTTCCCATCACCCCCCACTCATGCCCCGTGTCTCCCTGCTGTTGCCCCCCACCCCCGCTCATGCCCTGTGTCTATCTATTGTGCCCCCCACCCCCTGCTCATGCCCCATGTCTCTCTCCTGTTGCTCTCCCACCCCCAGTCATGCCCCGTGTCACTCTCCTGTTGCCCCCTACCCCCGGTCATGCCCTGTGTCTCCCTGTTGCCCCCACCCCCGGTCATGCCCCGTGTCTCCCTCATGTTGCCCCCTTCCCCCACTCATGCCCTGTGTCTCTCTCCTCTTACCCCCACCCCCTCTCATGCCCCGTGTCTCTCTCCTGTTGCACCCAAAGCCTGATCATGCTCCGTTTCTCTCTGCTATTTCCCCCCACCCCCTGCTCATGCCCCGTTACTCTCTCCTGTTCCCCCTCCCTGCTTATGCCTCGTGTCTCTTCTGTTACCCCCACCCCCCGCTCATGCCCCGTGTCTTTCTCCTCTTGCCTCCCCGCTCATGCCCTGTGTCTCCCTGCTGTTGCCCCTCACCCCCCGCTCATGCCCCGTGTCTCCCCCCTGTTACCCCCCACCCCCCTCTCATGCCCCGTGTCTCCCTCGTGTTCCCTCCACCCCCTGCTCATACCCAGTGTCTCCCTGCTGTTGTCCCCCACCCCCCGCTCATGCCCAGTGTCTCCCTGCTGTTGCCCCCCACCCCCTGCTCATGCCCCGTGTCTCTCTCCTGTTACCCCCCCACCCCTCTCTCATGCTCCTTGTCTCTCTCCTGTTGCCCCCACCCCCTGGTCATGCCCGTGTCTCCCTGTTGTTGCGGCCCACCCCCCGCTCATGCCCCATGTCTCTCTCCTGTTCTCGCCACCCCCCGCTTATGCCTCGTGTCTCTCGTGTTACCCCTCACCCCCGCTCATGCCCTGTGTCTTTCTCCTGTTGCCCCCTGCTCATGCCCCGTGTCTCCCTGCTGTTGCCCTCACCCCCCGCTCATGCCCCGTGTCTCTCCCCTGTTACCCCCATCCCCCCTCTCATGCCCCGTGTCTCCCTCGTGTTCCCTCCACCCCCAGCGCATGCCCAGTGTCTCCCTGCTATTGCCCCCCACCCCCTGCTCATGCCCAGTGTCTCCCTGCTGTTGCCCCCCACCCCCTGCTCATGCCGTGTGTCTCTCTCCTGTTACCCCCCACCCACTCTCATGCCCCATGTCTCTCTCCTGTTACCCCCACCCCCTCTCATGCCCCGTGTCTCTCTCCTGTTGCACCCAAAGCCTGATCATGCCCCGTGTCTCTCTCCTGTTGCCCCCTTCCCCCACTCATGCCCGGTGTCAATCTTCTGTTACCCCCCACCCCCCTCTCATGCCCCGTGTCTCTCTCCTGTTGCCCCCCCTTTCCTCGATCATGCCCCGTGTCTCCCTGCTGTTGCCCCCCACCCCCGCTCATGCTCCGTGTCTCCCTGCTGTTGCCCCCCACCCCCTGGTCATGCCCCATGTCTCCCTGCTGTTGAACCCAGCCCCCTCTCAAGCCCCTTGTCTCCCTGCTGTTGCCACCCCACCTCCCGCTCATGCCTCGTGTCTCTCTCCTGTTACCCCCCACCCACTGTCATGCCCCGTATCTCCCTGCTGTTGCTCCCCACCCCCTGCTCATGCCCCGTTTCTCTCTCCTGTTCCCCCCACCCCCGCTCATGCCTCGTGTCTCTCTCCTGTTACCCCCCACTCCCCTCTCATGCCCTGTGTCTCCCTCCTGTTGCCCCCCACCCCCTGCTCATGCCCCGTATCTCTCTCCTGTTACCCCCCACCCCCTGGTCATGCCTCGTGTCTCCCTGCTGTTGCCCCCCACCCCCCGCTCATGTCCCATGTCTCCCTGCTGTTGCGCCCCGTTCATGTTCCATGTCTCTCTCCTGTTGCCCCCCACCCCCGGTCATGCCCTGTGTCTCCCTGCTGTTGCCCCCCACCCCCTGCTCATGCCCTGTTTCTCTCTCCTGTTCCCCCTCCCTGCTTATGCCTCGTGTCTCTTCTGTTACCCCCCACCCCCTGCTCATGCCCTGTGTCTTTCTCATTTTGCCCCCCGCTCATGCCCCGTGTCTCCCTGCTGTTGCCCCTCACCCCCCGCTCCTGCCCCGTGTCTCTCTCCTGTTAACCCCCACCTCCCTCTCATGCCCTGAGTCTCCCTCGTGTTCCCTCCACGCCCTGCTCATGCCCAGTGTCTCCCTGCTATTGTCCCCCACCCCCCGCTCATGCCCAGTGTCTCCCTGCTGTAGCCCCAACCCCCTGCTCATGCCCCGTGTCTCTCTCCTGTTACCCCCCCACCCTCCTCTCATTCCCCGTGTCTCTCTCCTGTTACCCCCACCCCCTCTCATGCACCGTGTCTCTCTCCTGTTGCCCCCCACCTCCCGATCATGCCCCGTGTCTCCCTGCTGTTTCCCCCCTCCTCCTGCTCATGCCCCGTGTCTCTCTCCTGTTACCCACACCCCCTCTCATGCCCCATGTCGCTCTCCTGTTACCCCCCACCCCCCTCTCATGCCCCGTGTATCTCTCCTGTTGCCCCCACCCCCTGCTCATGCCTCATGTCTCTCTTCTGTTACCCCACCCCTCTCTCATGCCCGTGTCTCCCTCATGTTCCCCCACCCCCGATCATGCCCCGTGTCTCCCTGCTGTTGCCCCCCACCCCCGCTCATGCCCCGTGTCTCCCTGCTGTTGCCCCCACACCCAGCTCATGCCCCATGTCTCTCTCCTGTAACCACCCACCTCCCGCTCATGCCCCGTGTCTCTCTCCTGTTACACCCCACCCCCTCTCATGCCCTGTGTCTCTCTCCTGTTGCCTCCCACTCCCCAGTCATGCCTGTGTCTCCCTGCTGTTGCCCCCAACCCCTGCTCATGCCCTGTGTCTCTCCCCTGTTACCCCCCACCCCCGCTCATGCCCCGTGTCTCTCTCGTGTTCCCTCCACCCCCTGCTCATGCCCAGTGTCTCCCTGCTGTTGTCCCCCACCCCCCGCTCATGCCCAGTGTCTCCCTGCTGTTGCCCCCCACCCCCCGCTCCTGCCCCGTGTCTCTCTCCTGTTAACCCCCACCCCCCTCTCATGCCCTGAGTCTCCCTCGTGTTCCCTCCACGCCCTGCTCATGCCCAGTGTCTCCCTGCTATTGTCCCCCACCCCCCGCTCATGCCCAGTGTCTCCCTGCTGTTGCCCCTCACCCCCCGCTTCTGCCCCGTGTCTCTCTCCTGTTAACCCCCACCCCCCTCTCATGCCCTGAGTCTCCCTCGTGTTCCCTCCACGCCCTGCTCATGCCCAGTGTCTCCCTGCTATTGTCCCCCACCCCCCGCTCATGCCCAGTGTCTCCCTGCTGTAGCCCCAACCCCCTGCTCATGCCCCGTGTCTCTCTCCTGTTACCCCCCCACCCTCCTCTCATTCCCCGTGTCTCTCTCCTGTTACCCCCACCCCCTCTCATGCACCGTGTCTCTCTCCTGTTGCCCCCCACCTCCCGATCATGCCCCGTGTCTCCCTGCTGTTTCCCCCCTCCTCCTGCTCATGCCCCGTGTCTCTCTCCTGTTACCCACACCCCCTCTCATGCCCCATGTCGCTCTCCTGTTACCCCCCACCCCCCTCTCATGCCCCGTGTATCTCTCCTGTTGCCCCCACCCCCTGCTCATGCCTCATGTCTCTCTTCTGTTACCCCACCCCTCTCTCATGCCCGTGTCTCCCTCATGTTCCCCCACCCCCGCTCATGCCCCGTGTCTTTCTCCTCTTGCCTCCCCGCTCATGCCCTGTGTCTCCCTGCTGTTGCCCCTCACCCCCCGCTCATGCCCCGTGTCTCCCCCCTGTTACCCCCCACCCCCCTCTCATGCCCCGTGTCTCCCTCGTGTTCCCTCCACCCCCTGCTCATACCCAGTGTCTCCCTGCTGTTGTCCCCCACCCCCCGCTCATGCCCAGTGTCTCCCTGCTGTTGCCCCCCACCCCCTGCTCATGCCCCGTGTCTCTCTCCTGTTACCCCCCCACCCCTCTCTCATGCTCCTTGTCTCTCTCCTGTTGCCCCCACCCCCTGGTCATGCCCGTGTCTCCCTGTTGTTGCGGCCCACCCCCCGCTCATGCCCCATGTCTCTCTCCTGTTCTCGCCACCCCCCGCTTATGCCTCGTGTCTCTCGTGTTACCCCTCACCCCCGCTCATGCCCTGTGTCTTTCTCCTGTTGCCCCCTGCTCATGCCCCGTGTCTCCCTGCTGTTGCCCTCACCCCCCGCTCATGCCCCGTGTCTCTCCCCTGTTACCCCCATCCCCCCTCTCATGCCCCGTGTCTCCCTCGTGTTCCCTCCACCCCCAGCGCATGCCCAGTGTCTCCCTGCTATTGCCCCCCACCCCCTGCTCATGCCCAGTGTCTCCCTGCTGTTGCCCCCCACCCCCTGCTCATGCCGTGTGTCTCTCTCCTGTTACCCCCCACCCACTCTCATGCCCCATGTCTCTCTCCTGTTACCCCCACCCCCTCTCATGCCCCGTGTCTCTCTCCTGTTGCACCCAAAGCCTGATCATGCCCCGTGTCTCTCTCCTGTTGCCCCCTTCCCCCACTCATGCCCGGTGTCAATCTTCTGTTACCCCCCACCCCCCTCTCATGCCCCGTGTCTCTCTCCTGTTGCCCCCCCTTTCCTCGATCATGCCCCGTGTCTCCCTGCTGTTGCCCCCCACCCCCGCTCATGCTCCGTGTCTCCCTGCTGTTGCCCCCCACCCCCTGGTCATGCCCCATGTCTCCCTGCTGTTGAACCCAGCCCCCTCTCAAGCCCCTTGTCTCCCTGCTGTTGCCACCCCACCTCCCGCTCATGCCTCGTGTCTCTCTCCTGTTACCCCCCACCCACTGTCATGCCCCGTATCTCCCTGCTGTTGCTCCCCACCCCCTGCTCATGCCCCGTTTCTCTCTCCTGTTCCCCCCACCCCCGCTCATGCCTCGTGTCTCTCTCCTGTTACCCCCCACTCCCCTCTCATGCCCTGTGTCTCCCTCCTGTTGCCCCCCACCCCCTGCTCATGCCCCGTATCTCTCTCCTGTTACCCCCCACCCCCTGGTCATGCCTCGTGTCTCCCTGCTGTTGCCCCCCACCCCCCGCTCATGTCCCATGTCTCCCTGCTGTTGCGCCCCGTTCATGTTCCATGTCTCTCTCCTGTTGCCCCCCACCCCCGGTCATGCCCTGTGTCTCCCTGCTGTTGCCCCCCACCCCCTGCTCATGCCCTGTTTCTCTCTCCTGTTCCCCCTCCCTGCTTATGCCTCGTGTCTCTTCTGTTACCCCCCACCCCCTGCTCATGCCCTGTGTCTTTCTCATTTTGCCCCCCGCTCATGCCCCGTGTCTCCCTGCTGTTGCCCCTCACCCCCCGCTCCTGCCCCGTGTCTCTCTCCTGTTAACCCCCACCCCCCTCTCATGCCCTGAGTCTCCCTCGTGTTCCCTCCACGCCCTGCTCATGCCCAGTGTCTCCCTGCTATTGTCCCCCACCCCCCGCTCATGCCCAGTGTCTCCCTGCTGTAGCCCCAACCCCCTGCTCATGCCCCGTGTCTCTCTCCTGTTACCCCCCCACCCTCCTCTCATTCCCCGTGTCTCTCTCCTGTTACCCCCACCCCCTCTCATGCACCGTGTCTCTCTCCTGTTGCCCCCCACCTCCCGATCATGCCCCGTGTCTCCCTGCTGTTTCCCCCCTCCTCCTGCTCATGCCCCGTGTCTCTCTCCTGTTACCCACACCCCCTCTCATGCCCCATGTCGCTCTCCTGTTACCCCCCACCCCCCTCTCATGCCCCGTGTATCTCTCCTGTTGCCCCCACCCCCTGCTCATGCCTCATGTCTCTCTTCTGTTACCCCACCCCTCTCTCATGCCCGTGTCTCCCTCATGTTCCCCCACCCCCGATCATGCCCCGTGTCTCCCTGCTGTTGCCCCCCACCCCCGCTCATGCCCCGTGTCTCCCTGCTGTTGCCCCCACACCCAGCTCATGCCCCATGTCTCTCTCCTGTAACCACCCACCTCCCGCTCATGCCCCGTGTCTCTCTCCTGTTACACCCCACCCCCTCTCATGCCCTGTGTCTCTCTCCTGTTGCCTCCCACTCCCCAGTCATGCCTGTGTCTCCCTGCTGTTGCCCCCAACCCCTGCTCATGCCCTGTGTCTCTCCCCTGTTACCCCCCACCCCCGCTCATGCCCCGTGTCTCTCTCGTGTTCCCTCCACCCCCTGCTCATGCCCAGTGTCTCCCTGCTGTTGTCCCCCACCCCCCGCTCATGCCCAGTGTCTCCCTGCTGTTGCCCCCCACCCCCCGCTCCTGCCCCGTGTCTCTCTCCTGTTAACCCCCACCCCCCTCTCATGCCCTGAGTCTCCCTCGTGTTCCCTCCACGCCCTGCTCATGCCCAGTGTCTCCCTGCTATTGTCCCCCACCCCCCGCTCATGCCCAGTGTCTCCCTGCTGTTGCCCCTCACCCCCCGCTTCTGCCCCGTGTCTCTCTCCTGTTAACCCCCACCCCCCTCTCATGCCCTGAGTCTCCCTCGTGTTCCCTCCACGCCCTGCTCATGCCCAGTGTCTCCCTGCTATTGTCCCCCACCCCCCGCTCATGCCCAGTGTCTCCCTGCTGTAGCCCCAACCCCCTGCTCATGCCCCGTGTCTCTCTCCTGTTACCCCCCCACCCTCCTCTCATTCCCCGTGTCTCTCTCCTGTTACCCCCACCCCCTCTCATGCACCGTGTCTCTCTCCTGTTGCCCCCCACCTCCCGATCATGCCCCGTGTCTCCCTGCTGTTTCCCCCCTCCTCCTGCTCATGCCCCGTGTCTCTCTCCTGTTACCCACACCCCCTCTCATGCCCCATGTCGCTCTCCTGTTACCCCCCACCCCCCTCTCATGCCCCGTGTATCTCTCCTGTTGCCCCCACCCCCTGCTCATGCCTCATGTCTCTCTTCTGTTACCCCACCCCTCTCTCATGCCCGTGTCTCCCTCATGTTCCCCCACCCCCGATCATGCCCCGTGTCTCCCTGCTGTTGCCCCCCACCCCCGCTCATGCCCCGTGTCTCCCTGCTGTTGCCCCCACACCCAGCTCATGCCCCATGTCTCTCTCCTGTAACCACCCACCTCCCGCTCATGCCCCGTGTCTCTCTCCTGTTACACCCCACCCCCTCTCATGCCCTGTGTCTCTCTCCTGTTGCCTCCCACTCCCCAGTCATGCCTGTGTCTCCCTGCTGTTGCCCCCAACCCCTGCTCATGCCCTGTGTCTCTCCCCTGTTACCCCCCACCCCCGCTCATGCCCCGTGTCTCTCTCGTGTTCCCTCCACCCCCTGCTCATGCCCAGTGTCTCCCTGCTGTTGTCCCCCACCCCCCGCTCATGCCCAGTGTCTCCCTGCTGTTGCCCCCCACCCCCTGCTCATGCCCCGTGTCTCTCTCCTGTTACCCCCCACCCCTCTCTCATGCTCTTTGTCTCTCTCCTGTTGCCCCCACCCCCTGGTCATGCCCGTGTCTCCCTGTTGTTGCGACCCACCCCCCGCTCATGCCCCATGTCTCTCTCCTGTTCTCGCCACACCCCGCTTATGCCTCGTGTCTCTCGTGTTACCCCTCACCCCCCGCTCATGCCCTGTGTCTTTCTCCTGTTGCCCCCTGCTCATGCCCCGTGTCTCCCTGCTGTTACCCTCACCCCCCGCTCATGCCCCGTGTCTCTCCCCTGTTACCCCCATCCCCCCTCTCATGCCCTGTGTCTCCCTCGTGTTCCCTCCACCCCCAGCGCATGCCCAGTGTCTCCCTGCTATTGCCCCCCACCCCCTGCTCATGCCGTGTGTCTCTCTCCTGTTACCCCCCACCCACTCTCATGCCCCATGTCTCTCTCCTGTTACCCCCACCCCCTCTCATGCCCCGTGTCTCTCTCCTGTTGCACCCAAAGCCTGATCATGCCCCGTGTCTCTCTCCTGTTGCCCCCTTCCCCCACTCATGCCCGGTGTCAATCTTCTGTTACCCCCCACCCCCCTCTCATGCCCCGTGCCTCCCTCGTTTTCCCCCAGCCCCCCGCTCGCATGCCCTGTGACTCCCTGCGGTTGCCCCCCACCCCCGCTCGTGCCCCGTGTCTGTCTCCTGTAACCCCCACCCCCCGCTCATGCCCCGTGTCTCTCTCCTGTTACCCTCCCACCCCCCTCTCATGCCCCGTGTCTCTCTCCTGTTGCCCCCCCTTTCCTCGATCATGCCCCGTGTCTCCCTGCTGTTGCCCCCCACCCCCGCTCATGCTCCGTGTCTCCCTGCTGTTGCCCCCCACCCCCTGGTCATGCCCCATGTCTCCCTGCTGTTGAACCCAGCCCCCTCTCATGCCCCTTGTCTCCCTGCTGTTGCCCCCCCACCTCCCGCTCATGCCTCGTGTCTCTCTCCTGTTACCCCCCACCCCCGGTCATGCCCCGTATCTCCCTGCTGCTGCCCACCACCCCCTGCTCATGCCCCGTTTCTCTCTCCTGTTCCCCCCACCCCCGCTCATGCCTCGTGTCTCTCTCCTGTTACCCCCCACTCCCCTCTCATGCCCTGTGTCTCCCTCCTGTTGCCCCCCACCCCCTGCTCATGCCCCGTATCTCTCTCCTGTTACCCCCCACCCCCTGGTCATGCCTCGTGTCTCCCTGCTGTTGCCCCCCACCCCCCGCTCATGCCCCGTGTCTCCCTGCTGTTGCGCCCCGTTCATGTTCCATGTCTCTCTCCTGTTGCCCCCCACCCCCGGTCATGCCCTGTGTCTCCCTGCTGTTGCCCCCCACCCCCTGCTCATGCCCTGTTTCTCTCTCCTGTTCCCCCTCCCTGCTTATGCCTCGTGTCTCTTCTGTTACCCCACACCCCCTGCTCATGCCCTGTGTCTTTCTCATTTTGCCCCGCGCTCATGCCCCGTGTCTCCCTGCTGTTGCCCCTCACCCCCCGCTCCTGCCCCGTGTCTCTCTCCTGTTAACCCCCACCCCCCTCTCATGCCCTGAGTCTCCCTCATGTTCCCTCCACGCCCTGCTCATGCCCAGTGTCTCCCTGCTATTGTCCCCCACCCCCCGCTCATGCCCAGTGTCTCCCTGCTGTAGCCCCCACCCCCTGCTCATGCCCCGTGTCTCTCTCCTGTTACCCCCCACCCTCCTCTCATTCCCCGTGTCTCTCTCCTGTTACCCCCACCCCCTCTCATGCCCCGTGTCTCTCTCCTGTTGCCCCCCACCTCCCGATCATGCCCCGTGTCTCCCTGCTGTTTCCCCCTCCTCCTGCTCATGCCCCGTGTCTCTCTCCTGTTACCCACACCCCCCTCTCATGCCCCATGTCGCTCTCCTGTTACCCCCCACCCCCCTCTCATGCCCCGTGTATCTCTCCTGTTGCCCCCACCCCCTGCTCATGCCTCATGTCTCTCTTCTGTTACCCCCACCCCTCTCTCATGCCCGTGTCTCCCTCATGTTCCCCCACCCCCGATCATGCCCCGTGTCTCCCTGCTGTTGCCCCCCACCCCCGCTCATGCCCCGTGTCTCCCTGCTGTTGCCCCCACACCCAGCTTATGCCCCATGTCTCTCTCCTGTAACCACCCACCCCCCGCTCATGCCCCGTGTCTCTCTCCTGTTACACCCCACCCTCTCTCATGCCCTGTGTCTCTCTCCTGTTGCCTCACACTCCCCGGTCATGCCTGTGTCTCCCTGCTGTTGCCCCCACCCCCCAGTCATGCCCCGTGTCTTCCTGCTGTGGCCCCCACACCCCGCTCATGCCCCGTGTCTCCCTGCTGTTGCCTCCCACCCCCCTCTTATGCCCTGTGTCTCTCTCCTGTTACCCCCCACCCCCTCTCATGCCCCTTGTCTCTCCCCTGTTGCCCCCCACCCCTTGGTCATGCCCCATGTCTCCCTGCTGTTGCCCCCCACCCCCTTCATGCCCTGTGTCTCTCTCATGTTACCGCCCACCCCCCGGTCATGCCCCGTGTCTCCCTGCTCTTGCCCCCCATCCCCCGCTCATGCCCCGTCCCTCTCTTCTGTTACCCCCCACCCCCCTCTCATGCCCCGTGTCTCTCTCCTGTTGCCCCCCACCCCCGCTCATGCCCCATGTCTCCCTGCTGTTGCCCCCCACCCCCACTCATGCCCCGTGTCTCCCTGCTGTTGCCCCCACTCCCAGCTCATGCCCCATGTCTCTCTCCTGTTACCCCCCACCCCCCGCTCATGCCCCGTGTCTCTCTCCTGTTACACCCCACCCCCTCTCATGCCCTGTGTCTCTCTCCTGTTGCCTCCCACTCCCCGGTCATGCCCCGTGTCTCCCTGCTGTTGCTCCCCACCCCCTGCTCATGCCCCGTGTCTCTCCCCTGTTAACCCAACCCCCCGCTCATGCTCCGTGTCTCCCTGCTGATGCCCCCACCCCCAGTTATGCCCCGTGTCTCCCTGCTGTTGCCCCCACCCCCCGCTCATACCCTGTGTCTTTCTCCTCTTGCCCCCCCCGCTCATGCCCCGTGTCTCCCTGCTGTTGCCCCTCACCCCCAGCTCATGCCCCGTGTCTCTCGCCTGTTACCCCCCACCCCCCTCTCATGCCCCGTGTCTCCCTCGTGTTCCCTCCACCCCCTGCTCATGCCCAGTGTCACCCTGCTGTTGTCCCCCACCTCCCGCTCATGCCCAGTGTCTCCCTGCTGTTGCCCCCCACCCCCTGCTCATGCCCCGTGTCTCTCTCCTGTTACCCCCCCACCCCCCTCTCATGCTCCTTGTCTCTCTCCTGTTGCCCCCACCCCCTGGTCATGCCCCGTGCCTCCCTGTTGTTGCCCCCCACCCCCTGCTCATGCCCCATGTCCCTCTCCTGTTCTCGCCACCCCCCCTTATGCCTCGTGTCTCTCGTGTTACCCCTCACCCCCCGCTCATGCCCTTTGTCTTTCTCCTGTTGCCCCCTGCTCATTCCCTGTGTCTCCCTGCGGTTGCCCTCACCCCCCGCTCATGCCCCGTGTCTCTCCCCTGTTAACCCCATCCCCCCTCTCATGCCCCGTGTCTCCCTCGTGTTCCCTCCACCCCCGGCTCATGCCCAGTGTCTCCCTGCTATTGCCCCCCACCCCCTGCTCATTCCCAGTGTCTCCCTGCTGTTGCCCCCCACCCCCTGCTCATGCCGTGTGTCTCTCTCCTGTTACCACCCACCCCCTTTCATGCCCTGTGTCTCTCTCCTGTTACCCCCACCCCCTCTCATGCCCCATGTCTCTCTCCTGTTGCACCCAAAGCCTGATCATGCTCCGTGTCTCCCTGCTGTTGCTCCCCACCCCCCAGTCATGCCCCATGTCTCCCTGCTGTTTAACCCACCCCCTCTCATGCCCCGTGTCTCCCTGCTGTTGTCCCCCCACCTCCCGCTCATGCTCGTGTCTCTCTCCTGTTACCCCCCACCCCCGGTCATGCCCCGTGTCTCCCTGCTGTTGCCCCCCACCCCCTGCTCATGCCCCGTTTTTCTCTCCTGTTCCCCCCACCCCCGCTCATGCCTCGTGTCTCTCTCCTGTTACCCCCCACTCCCCTCTCATGCCCTGTGTCTCCCTCCTGTTGCCCCCCACCCCCTGCTCATGCCCCATGTCTCTCTCCTGTTACCCCCCACCCCTGGTCGTGCCTCGTGTCTCCCTGCTGTTGCCCCCCACCCCCGCTCATGCCCCGTGTCTCCCTGCTGTTGCCCCCATTCATGTTCCGTGTCTCTCTCGTTGCCCCCACCCCCGGTCATGCCCTGTGTCTCCCTGCTGTTGCCCCCACCCCCTGCTCATGCCCTGTTTCTCTCTCCTGTTCCCCCTCCCTGCTTATGCCTCGTGTCTCTTCTGTTACCCCCACCCCCTGCTCATGCCCTGTGTCTTTCTCATTTTGCCCCCCGCTCATGTCCCGTGTCTCCCTGCTGTTGCCCCTCACCCTGCGCTCCTGCCCCGTGTCTCTCTCCTGTTAACCCCCACCCCCCTCTCATGCCCTGTGTCTCCCTCGTGTTCCCTCCACGCCCTGCTCATGCCCAGTGTCTCCCTGCTATTGTCCCCCACCCCCCGCTCATGCCCAGTGTCTCCCTGCTGTTGCCCCCCACCCCCTGCTCATGCCCCGTGTCTCTCTCCTGTTACACCCCCACCCCCCTCTCATTCCCAGTGTCTCTCTCCTGTTACCCCCACCCCCTCTCATGCCCCGTGTCTCTCTCCTGTTGCCCCCCACCACCGATCATGCCCCGTGTCTCCCTGCTGTTTCCCCCCTCCTCCCGCTCATGCCCCGTGTCTCTCTCCTGTTACCAACACCCCCCTCTCATGCCCCATGTCGCTCTCCTCTTACCCCCCACCCCCTCTCATGCCGCGTGTATCTCTCCTGTTGCCCCCCACCCCCTGCTCATGCCTCATGTCTCCCTTCTGTTACCCCCACCCCTCTCTCATGCCCATGTCTCCCTCATGTTCCCCCACCCCCGATCATGCCCCGTGTCTCCCTGCTGTTGCCCCCCACCCCCGCTCATGCCCCGTGTCTCCCTTCTGTTGCCCCCACACCCAGCTCATGCCCCATGTCTCTCTCCTGTTACCCCCCACCCCCCACTCATGCCCCGTGTTTCTCTCCTGTTACACCCCACCCCCTCTCATGCCCCGTGTCTCTCTCCTGTTGCCTCCCACTCCCCGGTCATGCCCCGTGTCTCCCTGCTGTTGCCCCCAACCCCTGCTCATGCCCCGTGTCTCTCCCCTGTTACCCCCCACCCCCCGCTCATGCCCCGTATCTCTCTCCTGTTACACCCCACCCCCTCTCATGCCCTGTGTCTCTCTCCTGTGGCCTCCCACTCCCCGGTCATGCCCGTGTCGTCCTGCTGTTGCCCCCACACCCCGCTCATGCCCCGTGTCTCCCTGCTGTTGCCTCCCACCCCCCTCTTATGCCCTGTGTCTCTCTCCTGTTATCCCCCACCCCCCTCTCATGCCCCTTGTCTCTCTCCTGTTGCCCCCCAACCCCCGCTCATGCCAAGTGTCTCCCTGTTGTTGCCCCCCACCCCCTGCTCATGCCACGTGTCTCTATCCTGTTGCCCCCACCCCCCGCTCATGCCCAGTGTCTCCCTGTTGTTGCCCCCCACCCCCTGCTCATGCCACGTGTCTCTCTCCTGTTACCCCCCACCCCCTGCTCATACCCCGTGTCTCTCTCTTGTTACCCCCACCCCCTCTCATGCCCCGTGTCTCTCTCCTGTTGCCCCCCACTCCCCACTCATGCCCCATGTCTCTCTCCTGTTACCCCCCACCCCCTGGTCATGCCCCATGCTCCCTGCTGTTGACCCCACCCTCGCTCATGCCCCGTGTCTCTCTCCTATTCCCCCCACCCGCCGCTCATGCCCTGTGTCTCTCTCCTGTTGCCCCCCACCCCCTGCTAATGCCCAGTGTCTCCCTGCTGTTGCCCCCCACCCCCCGCTCATGCCCCGTGTCTCCCTGTTGTTGCCCCCACATCCCACTCATGCCCCGTGTCTCTCTCCTGTTACCCCCCACACCCCGGTCATGCCCAGTGTCTCCCTGCTGTTTCCCCCCACCCCCCCGGTCATGCCCCGTGTCTCCCTGCTGTTTCCCCCACCCCCCGCTCATGCCCTGTGTCTCTCTCCTGTTCCCCCCACCCCCGCTCATGTCCTGTGTCTCTCTCCTGTTACCCCCCACACCCCGGTCATGCCCCGTGTCTCACTGCTGTTGCCCCCCACTCCCGCTCATGCCCCGTGTCTCTTTCATGTTACCCCCCACCCCCTCTCATGCCCCATGTCTCTCTCCTGTTGCCCCCCACCCCCATTCATGCCCTGTGTATCCCTGCTGTTGCCCCCCACCCCCCGCTCATGCCCCGTGTCTCTCTCCTGTTACCCCCACCCCCCTCTCATGCCTCGTGTCTCCCCTGTTCCCCCCCACGCCCGCTCATGCCCCATGTCTCCCTGCTGTTGTTCCCCCACCCCCCGCTCATGCCCCTTGTCTCTCTCCTATTACCCCCCACCCCCGGTCATGCTTCGTGTCTCCCTGCTGTTGCCCCTCACCCCCCGCTCATGCCCCGTGTCTCTCTCCTGTTCCCCCAACCCCCGCTCATGCCTCGTGTCTCCCCTGTTCCCCCCCACCCCCCGCTCATGCCCCATGTCTCCCTGATGTTGCCCCCACCCCCCGCTCATGCCCCGTGTCTCTGTCCTGTTACCCCCACCCCCCTCTCATGCCTCGCGTCTCCCCTGTTCCCCCCCACGCCCGCTCATGCCCCGTGTCTCCCTGCTGTTGTTCCCCCACCCCCCGCTCATGCCCCTTGTCTCTCTCCTATTACCCCCCACCCCCCGGTCATGCTTCGTGTCTCCCTGCTGTTGCCCCTCACCCCCCGCTCATGCCCCGTGTCTCTCTCCTGTTCCCCCAACCCCCGCTCATGCCTCGTGTCTCCCCTGTTCCCCCCCACCCCCCGCTCATGCCCCGTGTCTCCCTGATGTTGCCCCCACCCCCCGCTCATGCCTCGTGTCTCTCTCCTGTTACCCCCACCCCCTCTCATGCCCCGTGTCTCTCTCCTGTTGCCCCCAAAGCCTGATCATGCCCCGTGTCTCCCTGCTGTTTCCCCCCACCCCCCGCTCATGCCCCGTGTCTCTCTCCTGTTACCCCCACCCCCCTCTCATGCCCAGTGTCTCCCTGCTATTGCCCCCCACCCCCTGCTCATGCCCAGTGTCTCCCTGCTGTTGCCCCCCACTCCTGCTCATGCCGCGTGTCTCTCTCCTGTTACCCCCACCCCCTCTCATGCCCCGTGTCTCTCTCCTGTTACCCCCACCCCCTCTCATGCCCCGTGTCTCTCCTGTTGCACCCAAAGCCTGATCATGCTCCGTGTCTCTCTGCTGTTTCCCCCCACCCCCCGCTCATGCCCCGTGTTAGGGAGAATTCTCTGTTTAGGCTGAACTTCCTAACCTAGTGAGTCCCCCAGCGGCTTTGCTGGATTTCTGGAGTTTGTTTTTTCCATCCTGCCAAGAGTGAGACTCTTTTCCTCCCACTCTTGGACATGAATGTGTGTAATTCCTTTGAATGTCAATGCGTTCTATGGGCTATGGGGTCTTTTACTCCATAGGGTCTCATATGTTTTTCTATGTGTGTTACACCGCACCCTACGTGCCGTAACACTGGGGCGTCCTAGCGGACCTCCACCATAGACTCCATACCCGGGGGCTGACTACTGTCTCCCCGGGCATGTAAAGTCACCATTGGCTTTACTAGACCTAAATTTACTAACAGAACTAGTATCAACCATCTTATTGTGGACGTGCTAGTAGGGGTAATTTGATTACTCCTGGGTCTGTTACTCGAGGGGGCACTGTCCCGTCCCCCCTCGTTGAGTTTTGGCTGGTGGCAGTGGAAACTACTTGTTATGTTCGACCCCGGACATAACCCTATGGGATTAGTCCCATTGTTGGAGATTGATACTTTTCCTCGTTAATCTCTAACGTACCACCGGTCTACTTATCTTAAATAAGTTTATCGGATGGTATTTTCTGCCAGAACTCGGTTTTTAAAATGGCGTCTATGTTCGTCTCTGTGACTCCTAAACCAAAGGTTGAGCCCTTTGTTCCACTTTTGGTGGGCCTCTGTACAGAGACCCTCCAAAGTGGTGCCATTCTGTCTGGGTTACCACAGGGGTGTGGGAGGGGGTTTAGGCACCCTGGACCGAGTTGCCTTGCCAACTCCGGTCGCACTCTGGAGTGATTGGCCCAAGTGGTGAGCCTCCCCGCTCACCACTTAGCGAGTGTTGATTGACAGCTAGGCTGAATGAATGGGGGTTTTCTGCATAAAAGCAGATCTTTTGGGACTGTATCTTCAGAAGTCGCCGCAGGACCTAAGATTCCGACAAGGGTAACGCTGAGCCGACCTGCACGACGACACCTCCGGTGGAGCCCTGTGGAACCGACTCACCACTTCCCGACGACAGAGGAGATCTCCCTGCTGGAGAGTCTCTTCCCCTGACTGGTGGGAACAACCAGTCCCCTTTGCTTTTTCTTCGCCTCAGGACGCGGTGGTCGAATTGCCCGTGCAGGAGCACCCTGGCAACCGGATAGCCACTTCCCCTGTACCGCGACCAAAAGGTGGTGCCTTGTGACGGAGCACTCCGCGGCTGGTCTCTTCCCTGGTGGTGCACCGGACTTCACTTTTCTTCGACGACAAGATCATCTCTACTCTTGGCAAAGACCCGTCGTGCATCCACCACCAGGAACAACTGCCCCCGCCGGAGCTGTCTCTCCACAACAAGGTACCGTGTCCGCCTGGCTTCATTTTCGATCGGTTCGAGTGAGGTGTCTTAATCCTCGCCTTTCCGTTGGGTCGCCGCCAAGCTTTTTCTCACGTATTGTTCTGAACTGGTTCAATCTGCCGATAACAATTTGCTACAAAGACTCAGACGCATTAACACTAGAGACTTTTTGGAACATATCGCCTTGCCTCTCTCCGAGTGGGCCTGGCCTCTGAACTTTATGATGTATTGTGGTTCTTGCCTTCGTGCCTTGCATTTTATCCGTGAAGTATTGGACTGTGTTGATTTCGTAACCTGCCTATTTTTCTCTCCCATCCTAACTAATATTAGAGTGCCATCTAGGTTGAGGTATACACCTCTGTCTGAAAATAGGTGATACGGGTAGAACCTAGACTTGTCGTGTTAGGGGGATTGATCATTTTCTTCTGCGTAGAGTAATTGTAATTGAAGTGTTTGCTTTGATAGTGCCATAGTGTTTTCTATAGATGTTCCGTTATAAATAAATACCTTAATATCTTTACACTGAAGCCTTGTTGCGTGTTTGCTTGTCTTACTTGTCTTACTGTGAAGAATTGTCCTATTTTCTATACTCCACATACTGCTCAACTCTTCTTGAGAGAAGTCTGACTGCTCAGCCACAGCTACCAAGTGAATCTGTGTGGTACAGACTGCTACCAAGTGGGTTCACCGCCAAACACCTGTAGTACTAAATCTTTTGCAGTGGTCCCAGAGGGAACTGCACAGGTTTCCGCCTAACACCCCGTGTCTCTCTCCTGTTACCCCCACCCCCTCTCATGCCCCGTGTCTCTCTCCTGTTACCCCCACCCCCTCTCATGCCCTGCGTCTCTCTCCCGTTGCCCCCCACCTCCCGGTCATGCCCCGTGTCTCCCTTCTGTTGCCCCACCCCCCGGTCATGCCCCGTGCCTCTCTGCTGTTGCCTCCCACCCCCTGCTCATGCCCTGTGTCTCTCTCCTGTTACCCCTCCACCCCCTCTCATGCCCTGGTTCTCCCTCGTGTTCCCATCACCCCCCGCTCATGCCCCGTGTCTCCCTGCTGTTGCCCCCCACCCCCCGCTCATGCACTGTGTCTCTCTCATGTTGCCCCCCACCCCCTGCTCATGCCCCGTGTCTCTCTCCTGTTGCCCCTCCACCCCCGGTCATGCCCCGTGTCACTCTCCTGTTGCCCCCTACCCCCGGTCATGCCCCGTGTCTCCCTGTTGCCCCCACCCCCGGTCATGCCCCGTGCCTCCCTCATGTTGCCACCCACCTCCCACTCATGCCCCGTGTCAATCTTCTGTTACCCCCCACCCCCCTCTCATGCCCCGTGTCTCCTTCATTTTCCCCCAGCCCCCCGTTCTCATGCCCTGTGTCTCCCTGCTGTTGCCCCCAACCCCCGCTCGTGCCCCGTGTCTGTCTCCTGTAACCCCCACCCCCCGCTCATGCCCCGTGTCTCTCTCCTGTTGCCCCCCTTTCCTCGATCATGCCCCGTGTCTCCCTGCTGTTGCCCCCCACCCCCGCTCATGCCCCGTGTCTCTCTCCTGTTACCCCCCAACCCCCTCTCATGCCCCATGTCTCTCTCCTGTTACCCCCACCCACCTCTCATGCCCCATGTCTCCCTTCTGTTGCCCCATACTCCCGGGTCATGTCCCGTGTCTCCCTGCTGTTGCGCCACACCCCCCGCTCATGGCCTGTGTCTCTCCCTTGTTACCCTGCACCCCCGCTCATGCTCCGTGTCTCCCTGCTGTTGCCCCCCACCCCCTGGTCATGCCTCATGTCTCCCTGCTGTTGCCCCCACCCCCTTCTCATGCCTCGTGTCTCCCTGCTGTTGCCCCCCCACCTCCCGCTCATGCCTCGTGTCTCTCTCCTGTTAACCCCCCCACCCCCGGTCATGCCCTGAGTCTCCCTGCTGTTGCCCCCCACCTCCGCTCATGCCCCGTGTCTCCCTGCTGTTGCCCCCCAGCCCCCGCTCATGCCTCTTGTCTCTCTCCTGTTACCCCCACCCCCCTCTCATGCCCTGTGTCTCCCTCCTGTTGCCTCCCACCCCCCGCTCATGCCCCGTGTCTCTCTCCTGTTACCCCCCACCCCCCGGTCATGCCTTGTGTCTCCCTGCTGTTGCCCCCCACCCCCAGCTCATGCCCCGTGTCTCCCTGCTGTTGCCCCCGTTCATGTTCTGTTTCTCTCTCCTGTTGCCCCCCACCCCCAGTCATGCCCTGTGTCTCCCTGCTGTTGCCCCCCACCCCCTGCTCATGCCCCGTTTCTCTCTCCTGTTCCCCCCTCCCTGCTTATGCCTCGTGTCTCTTCTGTTACCCCCCACCCCCGCTCATGCCCCGTGTCTCGCCGCTGGTGCCCCTCACCCCCCGCTCCTGCCCCGTGTCTCTCTCCTGTTACCCCCACCCCCCTCTCATGCCCTGTGTCTCCCTCGTGTTCCCTCCATGCCCTGCCCATGCCCAGTGTTTCCCTGCTGTTGTCCCCCACCCCCCGCTCATGCCCAGTGTCTCCCTGCTGTTGCCCCCCACCCCCTGCTCATGCCCCGTGTCTCTCTCCTGTTACCCCCCACCCCTCTCTCATGCCTCTCTCATGCAGGGAGACTCATGCTCCGTGTCTCCCTGCTGTTGCCCCCCACCCCCTGGTCATGCCTCATGTCTCCCTGCTGTTGCCCCCACCCCCTTCTCATGCCTCGTGTCTCCCTGCTGTTGCCCCCCCACCTCCCGCTCATGCCTCGTGTCTCTCTCCTGTTAACCCCCCCACCCCCGGTCATGCCCTGAGTCTCCCTGCTGTTGCCCCCCACCTCCGCTCATGCCCCGTGTCTCCCTGCTGTTGCCCCCCAGCCCCCGCTCATGCCTCTTGTCTCTCTCCTGTTACCCCCACCCCCCTCTCATGCCCTGTGTCTCCCTCCTGTTGCCTCCCACCCCCCGCTCATGCCCCGTGTCTCTCTCCTGTTACCCCCCACCCCCCGGTCATGCCTTGTGTCTCCCTGCTGTTGCCCCCCACCCCCAGCTCATGCCCCGTGTCTCCCTGCTGTTGCCCCCGTTCATGTTCTGTTTCTCTCTCCTGTTGCCCCCCACCCCCAGTCATGCCCTGTGTCTCCCTGCTGTTGCCCCCCACCCCCTGCTCATGCCCCGTTTCTCTCTCCTGTTCCCCCCTCCCTGCTTATGCCTCGTGTCTCTTCTGTTACCCCCCACCCCCGCTCATGCCCCGTGTCTCGCCGCTGGTGCCCCTCACCCCCCGCTCCTGCCCCGTGTCTCTCTCCTGTTACCCCCACCCCCCTCTCATGCCCTGTGTCTCCCTCGTGTTCCCTCCATGCCCTGCCCATGCCCAGTGTTTCCCTGCTGTTGTCCCCCACCCCCCGCTCATGCCCAGTGTCTCCCTGCTGTTGCCCCCCACCCCCTGCTCATGCCCCGTGTCTCTCTCCTGTTACCCCCCACCCCTCTCTCATGCCCCGTGTCTCTCTCCTGTTACCCCCACCCCCTCTCATGCCCCGTGTCTCTCTCCTGTTGCCCCCCACCCCTGATCATGCCCCGTGTCTCCCTGCTGTTTCCCCCCTCCCCCCGCTCATGACTCATGTCTCTCTTCTGTTACCCCCACCCCTCTCTCATGCCCGTGTCTCCCTCATGTTCCCCCACCCCCGATCATGCCCCGTGTCTCCCTGCTGTTGCCCCTCACCCCCGCTCATGCCCCGTGTCTCCCTGTTGTTGACCCCACACCCAGCTCATGCCCCATGTCTCTCTCCTGTGGCCTCCCACTCCCCGGTCATGCCCCGTGTCTCCCTGCTGTTGCCCCAACCCCTGCTCATGCCCCGTGCCTCTCTCCTGTTACCCCCCACCCCCCGCTCATGCCTCGTGTCTCTCTCCTGTTACCCCCCACTCCCCTCTCATGCCCTGTGTCTCCCTCCTGTTGCCCCCCACCCCCTGCTCATGCCCCATGTCTCTCTCCTGTTACCCCCCACCCCTGGTCGTGCCTCGTGTCTCCCTGCTGTTGCCCCCCACCCCCCGCTCATGCCCCGTGTCTCCCTGCTGTTGCCCCCCGTTCATGTTCCGTGTCTCTCTCTTGTTGCCCCCCACCCCCGGTCATGCCCTGTGTCTCCCTGCTGTTGCCCCCACCCCCTGCTCATGCCCTGTTTCTCTCTCCTGTTCCCCCTCCCTGCTTATGCCTCATGTCTCTTCTGTTACCCCCACCCCCTGCTCATGCCCTGTGTCTTTCTCATTTTGCCCCCCGCTCATGTCCCGTGTCTCCCTGCTGTTGCCCCTCACCCTGCGCTCCTGCCCCGTGTCTCTCTCCTGTTAACCCCCACCCCCCTCTCATGCCCTGTGTCTCCCTCGTGTTCCCTCCACGCCCTGCTCATGCCCAGTGTCTCCCTGCTATTGTCCCCCACCCCTCGCTCATGCCCAGTGTCTCCCTGCTGTTGCCCCCCACCCCCTGCTCATGCCCCGTGTCTCTCTCCTGTTACACCCCCACCCCCCTCTCATTCCCAGTGTCTCTCTCCTGTTACCCCCACCCCCTCTCATGCCCCGTGTCTCTCTCCTGTTGCCCCCCACCCCCGATCATGCCCCGTGTCTCCCTGCTGTTTCCCCCCTCCTCCCGCTCATGCCCCGTGTCTCTCTCCTGTTACCCACACCCCCCTCTCATGCCCCATGTCGCTCTCCTCTTACCCCCCACCCCCTCTCATGCCGCGTGTATCTCTCCTGTTGCCCCCCACCCCCTGCTCATGCCTCATGTCTCCCTTCTGTTACCCCCACCCCTCTCTCATGCCCATGTCTCCCTCATGTTCCCCCACCCCCGATCATGCCCCGTGTCTCCCTGCTGTTGCCCCCCACCCCCGCTCATGCCCCGTGTCTCCCTTCTG
Organism: Ambystoma mexicanum; assembly: GCF_040938575.1. NCBI lineage: Eukaryota > Metazoa > Chordata > Amphibia > Caudata > Ambystomatidae > Ambystoma > Ambystoma mexicanum. The sequence continues at coordinate 349,703,254 of NC_090930.1, read as the reverse complement.
TTGCCCCCACACCCAGCTCATGCCCCATGTCTCTCTCCTGTTACCCCCCACCCCCCGCTCATGCCCCGTGTCTCTCTCCTGTTACACCCCACCCCCTCTCATGCCCCGTGTCTCTCTCCTGTTGCCTCCCACTCCCCGGTCATGCCCCGTGTCTCCCTGCTGTTGCCCCCAACCCCTGCTCATGCCCCGTGTCTCTCCCCTGTTACCCCCCACCCCCCGCTCATGCCCCGTATCTCTCTCCTGTTACACGCCACCCCCTCTCATGCCCTGTGTCTCTCTCCTGTGGCCTCCCACTCCCCGGTCATGCCTGTGTCGTCCTGCTGTTGCCCCCACACCCCGCTCATGCCCTGTGTCTCCCTGCTGTTGCCTCCCACCCCCCTCTTATGCCCTGTGTCTCTCTCCTGTTATCCCCCACCCCCCTCTCATGCCCTTGTCTCTCTCCTGTTGCCCCCCAACCCCCGCTCATGCCCAGTGTCTCCCTGTTGTTGCCCCCCACCCCCTGCTCATGCCACGTGTCTCTATCCTGTTGCCCCCACCCCCCGCTCATGCCCAGTGTCTCCCTGTTGTTGCCCCCCACCCCCTGCTCATGCCACGTGTCTCTCTCCTGTTACCCCCCACCCCCTGCTCATACCCCGTGTCTCTCTCTTGTTACCCCCACCCCCCTCTCATGCCCCGTGTCTCTCTCCTGTTGCCCCCCACTCCCCACTCATGCCCCATGTCTCTTTCCTGTTACCACCCATCCCCCGGTCATGCCCCATGCTCCCTGCTGTTGACCCCACCCTCGCTCATGCCCCGTGTCTCTCTCCTATTCCCCCCCACCCGCCGCTCATGCCCTGTGTCTCTCTCCTGTTGCCCCCCACCCCCTGCTAATGCCCAGTGTCTCCCTGCTGTTGCCCCCCACCCCCTGCGCATGCCCCGTGTCTCCCTGTTGTTGCCCCCACATCCCACTCATGCCCCGTGTCTCTCTCCTGTTACCCCCCACACCCCGGTCATGCCCAGTGTCTCCCTGCTGTTGCCCCCACCCCCCCGGTCATGCCCCGTGTCTCCCTGCTGTTTCCCCCACCCCCCGCTCACGCCCTGTGTCTCTCTCCTGTTCCCCCCACCCCCCGCTCATGCCCTGTGTCTCTCTCCTGTTACCCCCCACACCCCGGTCATGCCCCGTGTATCCCTGTTGTTGCCCCCACCCCCGCTCATGCCCCGTGTCTCTTTCCTGTTACCCCCCACCCCCTCTCATGCCCCATGTCTCTCTCCTGTTGCCCCCCACCCCCATTCATGCCCTGTGTATCCCTGCTGTTGCCCCCCACCCCCCGCTTATGCCCCGTGTCTCTCTCCTGTTACCCCCACCCCCCTCTCATGCCTCGTGTCTCCCCTGTTCCCCCCACGCCCGCTCATGCCCCGTGTCTCCCTGCTGTTTCCCCCCTCCCCCCGCTCATGACTCATGTCTCTCTTCTGTTACCCCCACCCCTCTCTCATGCCCGTGTCTCCCTCATGTTCCCCCACCCTCGATCATGCCCCGTGTCTCCCTGCTGTTGCCCCTCACCCCTGCTCATGCCCCGTGTCTCCCTGTTGTTGACCCCACACCCAGCTCATGCCCCATGTCTCTCTCCTGTGGCCTCCCACTCCCCGGTCATGCCCCGTGTCTCCCTGCTGTTGCCCCAACCCCTGCTCATGCCCCGTGCCTCTCTCCTGTTACCCCCCACCCCCCGCTCATGCCTCGTGTCTCTCTCCTGTTACCCCCCACTCCCCTCTCATGCCCTGTGTCTCCCTCCTGTTGCCCCCCACCCCCTGCTCATGCCCCATGTCTCTCTCCTGTTACCCCCCACCCCTGGTCGTGCCTCGTGTCTCCCTGCTGTTGCCCCCCACCCCCCGCTCATGCCCCGTGTCTCCCTGCTGTTGCCCCCCGTTCATGTTCCGTGTCTCTCTCTTGTTGCCCCCCACCCCCGGTCATGCCCTGTGTCTCCCTGCTGTTGCCCCCACCCCCTGCTCATGCCCTGTTTCTCTCTCCTGTTCCCCCTCCCTGCTTATGCCTTGTGTCTCTTCTGTTACCCCCACCCCCTGCTCATGCCCTGTGTCTTTCTCATTTTGCCCCCCGCTCATGTCCCGTGTCTCCCTGCTGTTGCCCCTCACCCTGCGCTCCTGCCCCGTGTCTCTCTCCTGTTAACCCCCACCCCCCTCTCATGCCCTGTGTCTCCCTCGTGTTCCCTCCACGCCCTGCTCATGCCCAGTGTCTCCCTGCTATTGTCCCCCACCCCCCGCTCATGCCCAGTGTCTCCCTGCTGTTGCCCCCCACCCCCTACTCATGCCCCGTGTCTCTCTCCTGTTACACCCCCACCCCCCTCTCATTCCCAGTGTCTCTCTCCTGTTACCCCCACCCCCTCTCATGCCCCGTGTCTCTCTCCTGTTGCCCCCCACCCCCGATCATGCCCCGTGTCTCCCTGCTGTTTCCCCCCTCCTCCCGCTCATGCCCTGTGTCTCTCTCCTGTTACCCACACCCCCCTCTCATGCCCCATGTCGCTCTCCTCTTACCCCCCACCCCCTCTCATGCCGCGTGTATCTCTCCTGTTGCCCCCCACCCCCTGCTCATGCCTCATGTCTCCCTCATGTTCCCCCACCCCCGATCATGCCCATGTCTCCCTCATGTTCCCCCACCCCCGATCATGCCCCGTGTCTCCCTGCTGTTGCCCCCCACCCCCGCTCATGCCCCGTGTCTCCCTTCTGTTGCCCACACACCCAGCTCATGCCCCATGTCTCTCTCCTGTTACCCCCCACCCCCCGCTCATGCCCCGTGTCTCTCTCCTGTTACACCCCACCCCCTCTCATGCCCCATGTCTCTCTCCTGTTGCCTCCCACTCCCCGGTCATGCCCCGTGTCTCCCTGCTGTTGCCCCCAACCCCTGCTCATGCCCCGTGTCTCTCCCCTGTTACCCCCCACCCCTTCTCATGCCCTGTGTCTCTCTCCTGTGGCCTCCCACTCCCCGGTCATGCCTGTGTCGTCCTGCTGTTGCCCCCACACCCTGCTCATGCCCCGTGTCTCCCTGCTGTTGCCTCCCACCCCCCTCTTATGCCCTGTGTCTCTCTCCTGTTGCCCCCCAACCCCCGCTCATGCCCAGTGTCTCCCTGTTGTTGCCCCCCACCCCCTGCTCATGCCACGTGTCTCTATCCTGTTGCCCCCACCCCCCGCTCATGCCCAGTGTCTCCCTGTTGTTGCCCCCCACCCCCTGCTCATGCCACGTGTCTCTCTCCTGTTACCCCCCACCCCCTGCTCATACCCCGTGTCTCTCTCTTGTTACCCCCACCCCCCTCTCATGCCCCGTGTCTCTCTCCTGTTGCCCCCCACTCCCCACTCATGCCCCATGACTCTCTCCTGTTACTCCCCACCCCCCGGTCATGCCCCATGCTCCCTGCTGTTGACCCCACCCTCGCTCATGCCCCGTGTCTCTCTCCTATTCCCCCCACCCGCCGCTCATGCCCTGTGTCTCTCTCCTGTTGCCCCCCACCCCCTGCTAATGCCCAGTGTCTCCCTGCTGTTGCCCCCCACCCCCTGCGCATGCCCTGTGTCTCCCTGTTGTTGCCCCCACATCCCACTCATGCCCCGTGTCTCTCTCCTGTTGCCCCCACCCCCTCTCATGCCCCGTGTCTCTCTTCTGTTACCCCCACCCCCTCTCATGCCCCGTGTCTCTCCTGTTGCACCCAAAGCCTGATCATGCTCCGTGTCTCTCTGCTGTTTCCCCCCACCCCCCGCTCATGCCCCGTGTTAGGGAGAATTCTCTGTTTAGGCTGAATTTCCTAACCTAGTGAGTCCCCCAGCAGCTTTGCTGGATTTCTGGAGTTTGTTTTTTCCATCCTGCCAAGAGTGAGACTCTTTTCCTCCCACTCTTGGACATGAATGTGTGTAATTCCTTTGAATGTCAATGCGTTCTATGGGCTATGGGGTCTTTTACTCCATAGGGTCTCATATGTTTTTCTATGTGTGTTACACCGCACCCTACGTGCCGTAACACTGGGGCGTCCTAGCGGACCTCCACCATAGACTCCATACCCGGGGGCTGACTACTGTCTCCCCGGGCATGTAAAGTCACCATTGGCTTTACTAGACCTAAATTTACTAACAGAACTAGTATCAACCATCTTATTGTGGACGTGCTAGTAGGGGTAATTTGATTACTCCTGGGTCTGTTACTCGAGGGGGCACTGTCCTGTCCCCCCTCGTCGAGTTTTGGCTGGTGGCAGTGGAAACTACTTGTTATGTTCGACCCCGGACATAACCCTATGGGATTAGTCCCATTGTTGGAGATTGATACTTTTCCTCGTTAATCTCTAACATACCACCGGTCTACTTATCTTAAATAAGTTTATCGGATGGTATTTTCTGCCAGAACTCGGTTTTTAAAATGGCGCCTGTGTTCGTCTCTGTGACTCCTAAACCAAAGGTTGAGCCCTTTGTTCCACTTTTGGTGGGCCTCTGTACAGAGACCCTCCAAAGTGGTGCCATTCTGTCTGGGTTACCACAGGGGTGTGGGAGGGGGTTTAGGCACCCTGGACCGAGTTGCCTTGCCAACTCCGGTCGCACTCTGGAGTGATTGGCCCAAGTGGTGAGCCTCCCCGCTCACCACTTAGCGAGTGTTGATTGACAGCTAGGGTGAATGAATGGGGGTTTTCTGCATAAAAGCAGAGCTTTTGGGACTGGATCTTCAGAAGCCGCCGCAGGACCTAAGAATCCGACAAGGGTAACGCTGAGCCGACCTGCACGATGACACCTCCGGTGGAGCCCTGTGGAACCGACTCACCACTTCCCGACGACAGAGGAGATCTCCCTGCTGGAGAGTCTCTTCCCCTGACTGGTGGGAACAACCAGTCCCCTTTGCTTTTTCTTTGCCTCAGGACGCGGTGGTCGAATTGCCCATGCAGAAGCACCCTGGCAACCGGATAGCCACTTCCCCTGTACCGCGACCAAAAGGTGGTGCCTTGTGATGGAGCACTCCGCGGCTGGTCTCTTCCCTGGTGGTGCACCGGACTTCACTTTTCTTCGACGACAAGATCATCTCTACTCTTGGCAAAGACCCGTCGTGCATCCACCACCAGGAACAACTGCCCCCACCGGAGCTGTCTCTCCACAACAAGGTACCGTGTCCGCCTGGCTTCATTTTCGATCGGTTCGAGTGAGGTGTCTTAATCCTCGCCTTTCCGTTGGGTCGCCTCCAAGCTTTTTCTCACGTATTGTTCTGAACTGGTTCAATCTGCCGATAACAATTTGCTACAAAGACTCGGACGCATTAACACTAGAGACTTTTTGGAACATATCGCCTTGCCTCTCTCCGAGTGGGCCTGGCCTCTGAACTTTATGATCTATTGTGGTTCTTGCCTTCGTGCCTTGCATTTTATCTGTGAAGTATTGGACTGTGTTGATTTCGTAACCTGCCTATTTTTCTCTCCCATCCTAACTAATATTAGAGTGCCATCTAGGTTGAGGTATACACCGCTGTCTGAAAATAGGTGATACCGGTAGAACCTAGACTTGTCGTGTTAGGGGGATTGATCATTTTCTTCTGCGTAGAGTAATTGTAATTGAAGTGTTTGCCTTGATAGTGCCATAGTGTTTTCTATAGATGTTCCGTTATAAATAAATGAATCTGTGTGGCACAGACTGCTACCAAGTGGGTTCACCGCCAAACACCTGTAGTACTAAATCTTTTGCAGTGGTCCCAGAGGGAACTGCACAGGTTTCCGCCTAACACCCCGTGTCTCTCTCCTGTTACCCCCACCCCCTCTCATGCCCCGTGTCTCTCTCCTGTTACCCCCACCCCCTCTCATTCCCCTCGCTCTCTCCTGTTGCCCCCCACCTCCCGGTCATGCCCCGTGTCTCCCTTCTGTTGCCCCACCCCCGGTCATGCCCCGTGCCTCTCCGCTGTTGCCTCCCACCCCCTGCTCATGCCCTGTGTCTCTCTCCTGTTACCCCTCCACCCCCTCTCATGCCCCGTGTCTCCCTCGTGTTCCCATCACCCCCCGCTCATGCCCCGTGTCTCCCTGCTGTTTCCCCCCACCCCCCGCTCATGCACTGTGTCTCTCTCATGTTGCCCCCTGCTCATGCCCCGTGTCTCTCTCCTGTTGCCCCCCCACCCCGGTCATGCCCTGTGTCACTCTCCTGTTGCCCCCTACCGCCGGTCATGCCCCGTGTCTCCCTGTTGCCCCCACCCCCGGTCATGCCCCGTGCCTCCCTCATGTTGCCACCCACCCCCCACTCATGCCCCGTGTCAATCTTCTGTTACCCCCCACCCCCCTCTCATGCCCCGTGTCTCCTTCATTTTCCCCCAGCCCCCCGTTCTCATGCCCTGTGTCTCCCTGCTGTTGCCCCCAACCCCCGCTCGTGCCCCGTGTCTGTCTCCTGTAACCCCCACCCCCCACTCATGCCCCGTGTCTCTCTCCTGTTGCCCCCCCTTTCCTCGATCATGCCCCGTGTCTCCCTGCTGTTGCCCCCCACCCCCGCTCATGCCCCGTGTCTCTCTCCTGTTACCCCCCAACCCCCTCTCATGCCCCATGTCTCTCTCCTGTTACCCCCCACCCACCTCTCATGCCCCGTGTCTCCCTTCTGTTGCCCCCAACTCCCGGGTCATGCCCCGTGTCTCCCTGCTGTTGCGCCCCACCCCCCGCTCATGGCCTGTGTCTCTCCCTTGTTACCCCCCACCCCCGCTCATGCTCCGTGTCTCCCTGCTGTTGCACCCCACCCCCCGGTCATGCCTCATGTCTCCCTGCTGTTGCCCCCACCCCCTTCTCATGCCTCGTGTCTCCCTGCTGTTGCCCCCCCCACCTCCTGCTCATGCCTCGTGTCTCTCTCCTGTTAACCCCCCCACCCCCGGTCATGCCCTGAGTCTCCCTGCTGTTGCCCCCCACCCCCTGCTCATGCCCCGTTTCTCTCTCCTGTTCCCCCCACCCCCGCTTATGCCTCGTGTCTCTTCTGTTACCCCCCACCTCCGCTCATGCCCCGTGTCTCCCTGCTGTTGCCCCCCAGCCCCCGCTCATGCCTCTTGTCTCTCTCCTGTTACCCCCACCCCCCTCTCATGCCCTGTGTCTCCCTCCTGTTGCCTCCCACCCCCCGCTCATGCCCCGTGTCTCTCTCCTGTTACCCCCCACCCCCCGGTCATGCCTTGTGTCTCCCTGCTGTTGCCCCCCACCCCCAGCTCATGCCCCGTGTCTCCCTGCTGTTGCCCCCGTTCATGTTCTGTTTCTCTCTCCTGTTGCCCCCCACCCCCAGTCATGCCCTGTGTCTCCCTGCTGTTGCCCCCACCCCCTGCTCATGCCCCGTTTCTCTCTCCTGTTCCCCCCTCCCTGCTTATGCCTCGTGTCTCTTCTGTTACCCCCCACCCACGCTCATGCCCCGTGTCTTTCTCCTTTTCCCCCAACTCATGCCCCATGTCTCGCCGCTGGTGCCCCTCACCCCCGCTCCTGCCCCGTGTCTCTCTCCTGTTACCCCCACCCCCCTCTCATGCCCTGTGTCTCCCTCGTGTTCCCTCCATGCCCTGCCCATGCCCAGTGTTTCCCTGCTGTTGTCCCCACCCCCCGCTCATGCCCAGTGTCTCCCTGCTGTTGCCCCCCCACCCCCTGCTCATGCCCCGTGTCTCTCTCCTGTTACCCCCCACCCCTCTCTCATGCCCCGTGTCTCTCTCCTGTTACCCCCACCCCCTCTCATGCCCCGTGTCTCTCTCCTGTTGCCCCCCACCCCCTGATCATGCCCCGTTTCTCCCTGCTGTTTCCCCCCTCCCCCCGCTCATGACTCATGTCTCTCTTCTGTTACCCCCACCCCTCTCTCATGCCCATGTCTCCCTCATGTTCCCCCACCCCCGATCATGCTCCGTGTCTCCCTGCTGTTGCCCCTCACCCCCGCTCATGCCCCGTGTCTCCCTGTTGTTGCCCCCACACCCAGCTCATGCCCCATGTCTCTCTCCTGTGGCCTCCCACTCCCCGGTCATGCCCCGTGTCTCCCTGCTGTTGCCCCAACCCCTGCTCATGCCCCGTGCCTCTCTCCTGTTACCCCCCACCCCCCGCTCATGCCTCGTGTCTCTCTCCTGTTACCCCCCACTCCCCTCTCATGCCCTGTGTCTCCCTCCTGTTGCCCCCCACCCCCTGCTCATGCCCCATGTCTCTCTCCTGTTACCCCCCACCCCTGGTCGTGCCTCGTGTCTCCCTGCAGTTGCCCCCCACCCCCCGCTCATGCCCCGTGTCTCCCTGCTGTTGCCCCCTGTTCATGTTCCGTGTCTCTCTCTTGTTGCCCCCCACCCCCGGTCATGCCCTGTGTCTCCCTGCTGTTGCCCCCACCCCCTGCTCATGCCCTGTTTCTCTCTCCTGTTCCCCCTCCCTGCTTATGCCTCGTGTCTCTTCTGTTACCCCCACCCCCTGCTCATGCCCTGTGTCTTTCTCATTTTGCCTCCCGTTCATGTCCCGTGTCTCCCTGCTGTTGCCCCTCACCCTGCGCTCCTGCCCCGTGTCTCTCTCCTGTTAACCCCCACCCCCCTCTCATGCCCTGTGTCTCCCTCGTGTTCCCTCCACGCCCTGCTCATGCCCAGTGTCTCCCTGCTATTGTCCCCCACCCCCCGCTCATGCCCAGTGTCTCCCTGCTGTTGCCCCCCACCCCCTGCTCATGCCCCGTGTCTCTCTCCTGTTACACCCCCACCCCCCTCTCATTCCCAGTGTCTCTCTCCTGTTACCCCCACCCCTTCTCATGCCCCGTGTCTCTCTCCTGTTGCCCCCCACCCCCGATCATGCCCCGTGTCTCCCTGCTGTGTCCCCCCTCCTCCCGCTCATGCCCCGTGTCTCTCTCCTGTTACCCACACCCCCCTCTCATGCCCCATGTCGCTCTCCTCTTACCCCCCACCCCCTCTCATGCTGCGTGTATCTCTCCTGTTGCCCCCCACCCCCTGCTCATGCCTCATGTCTCCCTTCTGTTACCCCCACCCCTCTCTCATGCCCATGTCTCCCTCATGTTCCCCCACCCCCAATCATGCCCCGTGTCTCCCTTCTGTTGCCCCCACACCCAGCTCATGCCCCATGTCACTCTCCTGTTACCCCCCACCCCCCGCTCATGCCCCGTGTCTCTCTCCTGTTACACCCCACCCCCTCTCATGCCCCGTGTCTCTCTGCTGTTGCCTCCCACCTCCCGGTCATGCCCCGTGTCTCCCTTCTGTTGCCCCACCCCCGGTCATGCCCCGTGCCTCTCCGCTGTTGCCTCCCACCCCCTGCTCATGCCCTGTGTCTCTCTCCTGTTACCCCTCCACCCCCTCTCATGCCCCGTGTCTCCCTCGTGTTCCCATCACCCCCCGCTCATGCCCCGTGTCTCCCTGCTGTTGCCCCCCACCCCCGCTCATGCACTGTGTCTCTCTCATGTTGCCCCCTGCTCATGCCCCGTGTCTCTCTCCTGTTGCCCCCCCACCCCCGGTCATGCCCCGTGTCACTCTCCTGTTGCCCCCTACCCCCGGTCATGCCCCGTGTCTCCCTGTTGCCCCCACCCCCGGTCATGCCCCGTGCCTCCCTCATGTTGCCACCCACCCCCCACTCATGCCCCGTGTCAATCTTCTGTTACCCCCCACCCCCCTCTCATGCCCCGTGTCTCCTTCATTTTCCCCCAGCCCCCCGTTCTCATGCCCTGTGTCTCCCTGCTGTTGCCCCCAACCCCCGCTCGTGCCCCGTGTCTGTCTCCTGTAACCCCCACCCCCGCTCATGCCCCGTGTCTCTCTCCTGTTGCCCCCCCTTTCCTCGATCATGCCCCGTGTCTCCCTGCTGTTGCCCCCCACCCCCGCTCATGCCCCGTGTCTCTCTCCTGTTACCCCCCAACCCCCTCTCATGCCCCATGTCTCTCTCCTGTTACCCCCCACCCACCTCTCATGCCCCGTGTCTCCCTTCTGTTGCCCCCAACTCCCGGGTCATGCCCCGTGTCTCCCTGCTGTTGCGCCCCACCCCCGCTCATGGCCTGTGTCTCTCCCTTGTTACCCCCCACCCCCGCTCATGCTCCGTGTCTCAATGCTGTTGCACCCCACCCCCCGGTCATGCCTCATGTCTCCCTGCTGTTGCCCCCACCCCCTTCTCATGCCTCGTGTCTCCCTGCTGTTGCCCCCCCACCTCCTGCTCATGCCTCGTGTCTCTCTCCTGTTAACCCCCCCACCCCTGGCCATGCCCTGAGTCTCCCTGCTGTTGCCCCCCACCCCCTGCTCATGCCCCGTTTCTCTCTCCTGTTCCCCCCACCCCCGCTTATGCCTCGTGTCTCTTCTGTTACCCCCACCTCCGCTCATGCCCCGTGTCTCCCTGCTGTTGCCCCCCAGCCCCCGCTCATGCCTCTTGTCTCTCTCCTGTTACCCCCACCCCCCTCTCATGCCCTGTGTCTCCCTCCTGTTGCCTCCCACCCCCCGCTCATGCCCCGTGTCTCTCTCCTGTTACCCCCCACCCCCCGGTCATGCCTTGTGTCTCCCTGCTGTTGCCCCCCACCCCCAGCTCATGCCCCGTGTCTCCCTGCTGTTGCCCCCGTTCATGTTCTGTTTCTCTCTCCTGTTGCCCCCCACCCCCAGTCATGCCCTGTGTCTCCCTGCTGTTGCCCCCCACCCCCTGCTCATGCCCCGTTTCTCTCTCCTGTTCCCCCCTCCCTGCTTATGCCTCGTGTCTCTTCTGTTACCCCCCACCCACGCTCATGCCCCGTGTCTTTCTCCTTTTCCCCCCGATCATGCCCCATGTCTCGCCGCTGGTGCCCCTCACCCCTGCTCCTGCCCCGTGTCTCTCTCCTGTTACCCCCACCCCCCTCTCATGCCCTGTGTCTCCCTCGTGTTCCCTCCATGCCCTGCCCATGCCCAGTGTCTCCCTGCTGTTGCCCCCCCACCCCCTGCTCATGCCCCGTGTCTCTCTCCTGTTACCCCCCACCCCTCTCTCATGCCCCGTGTCTCTCTCCTGTTACCCCCACCCCCTCTCATGCCCCGTGTCTCTCTCCTGTTGCCCCCCACCCCCTGATCATGCCCCGTTTCTCCCTGCTGTTTCCCCCCTCCCCCCGCTCATGACTCATGTCTCTCTTCTGTTACCCCCACCCCTCTCTCATGCCCGTGTCTCCCTCATGTTCCCCCACCCCCGATCATGCTCCGTGTCTCCCTGCTGTTGCCCCTCACCCCCGCTCATGCCCCGTGTCTCCCTGTTGTTGCCCCCACACCCAGCTCATGCCCCATGTCTCTCTCCTGTGGCCTCCCACTCCCCGGTCATGCCCCGTGTCTCCCTGCTGTTGCCCCAACCCCTGCTCATGCCCCGTGCCTCTCTCCTGTTACCCCCCACCCCCCGCTCATGCCTCGTGTCTCTCTCCTGTTACCCCCCACTCCCCTCTCATGCCCTGTGTCTCCCTCCTGTTGCCCCCCACCCCCTGCTCATGCCCCATGTCTCTCTCCTGTTACCCCCCACCCCTGGTCGTACCTCGTGTCTCCCTGCTGTTGCCCCCCACCCCCCGCTCATGCCCCGTGTCTCCCTGCTGTTGCCCCCTGTTCATGTTCCGTGTCTCTCTCTTGTTGCCCCCCACCCCCGGTCATGCCCTGTGTCTCCCTGCTGTTGCCCCCACCCCCTGCTCATGCCCTGTTTCTCTCTCCTGTTCCCCCTCCCTGCTTATGCCTCGTGTCTCTTCTGTTACCCCCACCCCCTGCTCATGCCCTGTGTCTTTCTCATTTTGCCTCCCGTTCATGTCCCGTGTCTCCCTGCTGTTGCCCCTCACCCTGCGCTCCTGCCCCGTGTCTCTCTCCTGTTAACCCCCACCCCCCTCTCATGCCCTGTGTCTCCCTCGTGTTCCCTCCACGCCCTGCTCATGCCCAGTGTCTCCCTGCTATTGTCCCCCACCCCCCGCTCATGCCCAGTGTCTCCCTGCTGTTGCCCCCCACCCCCTGCTCATGCCCCGTGTCTCTCTCCTGTTACACCCCCACCCCCCTCTCATTCCCAGTGTCTCTCTCCTGTTACCCCCACCCCTTCTCATGCCCCGTGTCTCTCTCCTGTTGCCCCCCACCCCCGATCATGCCCCGTGTCTCCCTGCTGTGTCCCCCCTCCTCCCGCTCATGCCCCGTGTCTCTCTCCTGTTACCCACACCCCCCTCTCATGCCCCATGTCGCTCTCCTCTTACCCCCACCCCCTCTCATGCCGCGTGTATCTCTCCTGTTGCCCCCCACCCCCTGCTCATGCCTCATGTCTCCCTTCTGTTACCCCCACCCCTCTCTCATGCCCATGTCTCCCTCATGTTCCCCCACCCCCGATCATGCCCCGTGTCTCCCTGCTGTTGCCCCCCACCCCCGCTCATGCCCCGTGTCTCCCTTCTGTTGCCCCCACACCCAGCTCATGCCCCATGTCACTCTCCTGTTACCCCCCACCCCCCGCTCATGCCCCGTGTCTCTCTCCTGTTACACCCCACCCCCTCTCATGCCCCGTGTCTCTCTGCTGTTGCCTCCCACTCCCCGGTCATGCCCCGTGTCTCCCTGCTGTTGCCCCCAACCCCTGCTCATGCCCCGTGTCTCTCCCCTGTTACCCCCCACCCCCCGCTCATGCCCTGTATCTCTCTCCTGTTACACCCCACCCCCTCTCATGCCCTGTGTCTCTCTCCTGTGGCCTCCCACTCCCCGGTCATGCCCATGTCGTCCTGCTGTTGCCCCCACACCCCGCTCATGCCCCGTGTCTCCCTGCTGTTGCCTCCCACCCCCCTCTTATGCCCTGTGTCTCTCTCCTGTTATCCCCCACCCCCCTCTCATGCCCCTTGTCTCTCTCCTGTTGCCCCCAACCCCCGCTCATGCCCAGTGTCTCCCTGTTGTTGCCCCCCACCCCCTGCTCATGCCACGTGTCTCTATCCTGTTGCCCCCACCCCCCGCTCATGCCCAGTGTCTCCCTGTTGTTGCCCCCCACCGCCTGCTCATGCCACATGTCTCTCTCCTGTTACCCCCCACCCCCTGCTCATACCCCGTGTCTCTCTCTTGTTACCCCCACCCCCTCTCATGCCCCGTGTCTCTCTCCTGTTGCCCCCCACTCCCCACTCATGCCCCATGTCTCTCTCCTGTTACCCCCCACCCCCCGGTCATGCCCCATGCTCCCTGCTGTTGACCCCACCCTCGCTCATGCCCCGTGTCTCTCTCCTATCCCCCCCACCTGCCGCTCATGCCCTGTGTCTCTCTCCTGTTGCCCCCCACCCCCTGCTAATGCCCAGTGTCTCCCTGCTGTTGCCCCCATCCCCCGCTCATGCCCCGTGTCTCCCTTTTGTTGCCCCCACATCCCACTCATGCCCCGTGTCTCTCTCCTGTTACCCCCCACACCCCGGTCATGCCCAGTGTCTCCCTGCTGTTTCCCCCCACCCACCCGGTCATGCCCCGTGTCTCCCTGCTGTTTCCCCCACTCCCCGCTCATGCCCTGTGTCTCTCTCCTGTTCCCCCCACCCCCCGCTCATGCCCTATGTCTCTCTCCTGTTACCCCCCACACCCCGGTCATGCCCCGTGTCTCCCTGCTGTTGCCCCCCACCCCCGCTCATGCCCCGTGTCTCTTTCCTGTTACCCCCACCCCCTCTCATGCCCCATGTCTCTCTCCTGTTGCCCCCCACCCCCATTCATGCCCTGTGTATCCCTGCTGTTGCCCCCCACCCCCCGCTCATGCCCCGTGTCTCTCTCCTGTTACCCCCACCCCCCCTCATGCCTCATGTCTCCCCTGTTCCCCCCCACGCCCGCTCATGCCCCGTGTCTCCCTGCTGTTGTTCCCCCACCCCCCGCTCATGCCCCTTGTCTCTCTCCTATTACCCCCCACCCCTGGTCATGCTTTGTGTCTCCCTGCTGTTGCCCCTCACCCCCCGCTCATGCCCCGTGTCTCTCTCCTGTTCCCCCAACCCCCGCTCATGCCTCGTGTCTCCCCTGTTCCCCCCACCCCCCGCTCATGCCCGTGTCTCCCTGATGTTGCCCCCACCCCCCGCTCATGCCCGTGTCTCTCTCCTGTTACCCCCACCCCCCTCTCATGCCTCGTGTCTCCCCTGTTCCCCCCCACGCCCGCTCATGCCTCGTGTCTCCCTGCTGTTGTTCCCCCACCCCCCGCTCATGCCCCTTGTCTCTCTCCTATTACCCCCCACCCCCCGGTCATGCTTCGTGTCTCCCTGCTGTTGCCCCTCACCCCCGCTCATGCCCCGTGTCTCTCTCCTGTTCCCCCAACCCCCGCTCATGCCTCGTGTCTCCCCTGTTCCCCCCCCACCCCCCGCTCATGCCCCGTGTCTCCCTGATGTTGCCCCCACCCCCCGCTCATGCCTCGTGTCTCTCTCCTGTTACCCCCACCCCCTCTCATGCCCCGTGTCTCTCTCCTGTTGCCCCCAAAGCCTGATCATGCCCCGTGTCTCCCTGCTGTTTCCCCCCACCCCCCGCTCATGCCCCGTGTCTCTCTCCTGTTACCCCCACCCCCCTCTCATGCCCAGTGTCTCCCTGCTATTGCCCCCCACCCCCTGCTCATGCCCAGTGTCTCCCTGCTGTTGCCCCCCACTCCTGCTCATGCCGCGTGTCTCTCTCCTGTTACCCCCACCCCCTCTCATGCCCCGTGTCTCTCTCCTGTTACCCCCACCCCCTCTCATGCCCCGTGTCTCTCCTGTTGCACCCAAAGCCTGATCATGCTCCGTGTCTATCTGCTGTTTCCCCCCACCCCCCGCTCATGCCCCGTGTTAGGGAGAATTCTCTGTTTAGGCTGAATTTCCTAACCTAGTGAGTCCCCCAGCGGCTTTGCTGGATTTCTGGAGTTTGTTTTTTCCATCCTGCCAAGAGTGAGACTCTTTTCCTCCCACTCTTGGACATGAATGTGTGTAATTCCTTTGAATGTCAATGCGTTCTATGGGCTATGGGGTCTTTTACTCCATAGGGTCTCATATGTTTTTCTATGTGTGTTACACCGCACCATACGTGCCGTAACACTGGGGCGTCCTAGCGGACCTCCACCATAGACTCCATACCCGGGGGCTGACTACTGTCTCCCCGGGCATGTAAAGTCACCATTGGCTTTACTAGACCTAAATTTACTAACAGAACTAGTATCAACCATCTTATTGTGGACGTGCTAGTAGGGGTAATTTGATTACTCCTGGGTCTGTTACTCGAGGGGGCACTGTCCCGTCCCCCCTCGTCGAGTTTTGGCTGGTGGCAGTGGAAACTACTTGTTATGTTCGACCCCGGACATAACCCTATGGGATTAGTCCCATTGTTGGAGATTGATACTTTTCCTCGTTAATCTCTAACGTACCACCGGTCTACTTATATTAAATAAGTTTATCGGATGGTATTTTCTGCCAGAACTCGGTTTTTAAAATGGCGTCTGTGTTCGTCTCTGTGACTCCTAAACCAAAGGTTGAGCCCTTTGTTCCACTTTTGGTGGGCCTCTGTACAGAGACCCTCCAAAGTGGTGCCATTCTGTCTGGGTTACCACAGGGGTGTGGGAGGGGGTTTAGGCACCCTGGACCGAGTTGCCTTGCCAACTCCGGTCGCACTCTGGAGTGATTGGCCCAAGTGGTGAGCCTCCCCGCTCACCACTTAGCGAGTGTTGATTGACAGCTAGGCTGAATGAATGGGGGTTTTCTGCATAAAAGCAGAGCTTTTGGGACTGGATCTTCAGAAGTCGCCGCAGGACCTAAGAATCCGACAAGGGTAACGCTGAGCCGACCTGCACGACGACACCTCCGGTGGAGCCCTGTGGAACCGACTCACCACTTCCCGACGACAGAGGAGATCTCCCTGCTGGAGAGTCTCTTCCCCTGACTGGTGGGAACAACCAGTCCCCTTTGCTTTTTCTTCGCCTCAGGACGCGGTGGTCGAATTGCCCGTGCAGAAGCACCCTGGCAACCGGATAGCCACTTCCCCTGTACCGCGACCAAAAGGTGGTGCCTTGTGACGGAGCACTCCGCGGCTGGTCTCTTCCCTGGTGGTGCACCGGACTTCACTTTTCTTCGACGACAAGATCATCTCTACTCTTGGCAAAGACCCGTCGTGCATCCACCACCAGGAACAACTGCCCCCGCCGGAGCTGTCTCTCCACAACAAGGTACCGTGTCCGCCTGGCTTCATTTTCGATCGGTTCGAGTGAGGTGTCTTAATCCTCGCCTTTCCGTTGGGTCGCCTCCAAGCTTTTTCTCACGTATTGTTCTGAACTGGTTCAATCTGCCGATAACAATTTGCTACAAAGACTCGGGACGCATTAACACTAGAGACTTTTTGGAACATATCGCCTTGCCTCTCTCCGAGTGGGCCTGGCCTCTGAACTTTATGATCTATTGTGGTTCTTGCCTTCGTGCCTTGCATTTTATCCGTGAAGTATTGGACTGTGTTGATTTCGTAACCTGCCTATTTTTCTCTCCCATCCTAACTAATATTAGAGTGCCATCTAGGTTGAGGTATACACCTCTGTCTGAAAATAGGTGATACCGGTAGAACCTAGACTTGTCGTGTTAGGGGGATTGATCATTTTCTTCTGCGTAGAGTAATTGTAATTGAAGTGTTTGCCTTGATAGTGCCATAGTGTTTTCTATAGATGTTCCATTATAAATAAATACCTTAATATCTTTACACTGAAGCCTTGTTGCGTGTTTGCTTGTCTTACTTGTCTTACTGTGAAGAATTGTCCTATTTTGTATACTCCACATACTGCTCAACTCTTCTTGAGAGAAGTCTGACTGCTCAGCCACAGCTACCAAGTGAATCTGTGTGGTACAGACTGCTACCAAGTGGGTTCACCGCCAAACACCTGTAGTACTAAATCTTTTGCAGTGGTCCCAGAGGGAACTGCACAGGTTTCCGCCTAACACCCCGTGTCTCTCTCCTGTTACCCCCACCCCTCTCATACCCCGTGTCTCTCTCCTGTTACCCCTACCCCCTCTCATGCCCCGTGTCTCTCTCCTGTTAACCCCACCCCCTCTCATGCCCCGTGTCTCTCTCCTGTTGCCCCAAAGCCTGATCATGCCCCGTGTATCCCTGCTGTTTCCCCCCACCCCCTGCTCATGCCCCGTGTCTCTCTCCTGTTACCCCCACCCCCTCTCATGCCCCGTGTCTCTCTCCTGTTACCCCCACCCCCTCTCATGCCCTGTGTCTCTCTCCTGTTGCCCCCTACCCCCCGGTCATGCCCGGTGTCTCCCTTCTGTTGCCCCCCACGCCCGGTCATGCCCTGTGCCTCTCTGCTTTTGCCCCCCACCCCCTGCTCATGCCCCGTGTCTCTCTCCTGTTACCCCTCCAGCCCCCTTTCATGCCCCGTCTCTCCCTCGCGTTCCCATAACCCCCCGCTCATGCCCAGTGTCTCCCTGCTGTTGCCCCCCACCCCCCACTCATGCCCCGTGTCAATCTCCTGTTACCCCCCACCCCCCTCTCATGCCCCGTGTCTCCCTCGTTTTCCCCCTGCCCCCCGCTCTCATGCCCTGTGTCTCCCTGCTGTTGCCCCCCACCCCCGCTCGTGCCCCGTGTCTGTCTCCTGTAACCCCCACCCCCGCTCATGCCCTGTGTCTCTCTCCTGTTACCCCCCACCCCCCTCTCATGCCCCGTGTCTCTCTCCTGTTGCCCCCCTTTCCCCGATCATGCCCCGTGTCTCCCTGCTGTTGCCCCCACCCCCGCTCATGCCCCGTGTCTCTCTCCTGTAACCCCCCAACCCCCTCTCATGCCCCATGTCTCTCTCCTGTTACCCCCGCCCACCTCTCATGCCCCATGTCTCCCTTCTTTTGCCCCCCACTCCCCGGTCATGCCCCGTGTCTCCCTGCTGTTGCCCCCCACCCCCCGCTCATTGCCCGTGTCTCTCCCTTGTTACCCCCCACCCCCGCCCATGCTCCGTGTCTCTATGCTGTTTCCCCCCCACCCCCCAGTCATGCCCCATGTCTCCCTGCTGTTGCCCCCACCCCCCTCTCATGCCCCGTGTCTCCCTGCTGTTGCCCCCCACCTCCCGCTCATGCCTCGTGTCTCTCTCCTGTTACCCCCACCCCACTCTCATGCCCCGTGTCTCCCTCGTGTTCCCCCATCCCCTGCTCATGCCCCGTGTCTCCCTGCTGTTGCCTCCCACCCCCCTCTTATGCCCCGTGTCTCTCTCCTGTTACCCCCCACCCCCCTCTCATGCCCCTTGTCACTCTCCTGTTGCCCCCACCCCCCGGTCATGCCCCGTGTCTCCCTGCTGTTGCCCCCCACACTTGCTCATGCCCCGTGTCTCTCTCCTGTTATCCCCCACTCCCCGGTCATGCCCTGTGTCTTCCTGCTGTCGCCCCCCACCCCCGGCTCATGCCCAGTGTCTCTCTCCTGTTACCCCCACCCCCTCTCATGCCCCGTGTCTCTCTCCTGTTGCCCCCCACTCCCCGGTCATGCCCTGTGTCTCCCTGCTGTTGCCCCCCACCCCCTGCTCATGCCCCGTTTCTCTCTCCTGTTCCCCCCATGCCCGCTTACGCCTCGTGTCTCTTCTGTTACCCCCCACCTCCACTCAGGCCCTGTGTCTCCCTGCTGTTGCCCCCCACCCCCGGTCATGCCTTGTGTCTCTCTCCTGTTACCCCCCAACCCCCTCTCATGCCCTGTGTCTCCCTCCTGTTGCCCCCCACCCCCGCTCATGCCCCGTGTCTCTCTCCTGTTACCCCGCACCCCCCGGTCATGCCTCGTGTCTCCCTGCTGTTGCCCCCCACCCCCCGCTCATGCCCCGTGTCTCCCTGCTGTTGCCCCCCGCTCATGTTCTATGTCTCTCTCCTGTTGCCCCCCACCCCCGGTCATGCCCCGTGTCTCCCTGCTGTTGCCCCCACCCCCTGCTCATGCCCCGTTTCTCTCTCCTGT
This sequence comes from Ambystoma mexicanum, assembly GCF_040938575.1. NCBI lineage: Eukaryota > Metazoa > Chordata > Amphibia > Caudata > Ambystomatidae > Ambystoma > Ambystoma mexicanum. Next base: position 349,684,476 of record NC_090930.1, on the reverse strand, counting down.
TCTACCCTCCCTGCTTATGCCTTGTGTCTCTTCTGTTACCCCCCACCCCCGCTCATGCCCCGTCTCTTTCTCCTTTTGCCCCCCCGCTCATGCCCCGTGTCTCCCTGCTGTTGCTCCTCACCCCCCGCTCCTGCCCCGTGTCTCTCTCCTGTTACCCCCCACCCCCTCTCATGCCCCGTGTCTCCCTGCTGTTGTCCCCCACCCCCCGCTCATGCCCAGTGTCTCCCTGCTGTTGCCCCCCACCCCCTGCTCATGCCCCGTGTCTCCCTGCTGTTGGCCCACACCCACCGCTCATGCCCCGTGTCTCTCTCATGTTGCCCCCCACCCCCTGCTCATACCCCGTGTCTCTCTCCTGTTGCCCGCCACCCCCTTGTTATGCCCCGTGACACTCTCCTGTTGCCCCCGGTCATGCCCCGTGTCTCCCTGTTGCCTCCCACCCCCCGGTCATGCCCTGTGTCTCCCTCCTGTTGCCCCCAACCCCCCTCTCATGCCCTGTGTCTCCCTCATTTTCCCCCCACCCCTTGCTCATGCCCCATGTCTCCCTGCTGTTGCCCCCCACCCATGCCCTGTGTCTGTCTCCTGTAACCCCCCACCCCCTCTCATGCCCCGTGGCTCCCTCGTTTTCCCCTGCCCCCTGCGCATGCCCCATGTCTCCCTGTTGTTGCCCCCCACCCCCGCTCATGCCCTGTGTCTGTCTCCTGTAACCCCCCACCCCCCGCTAATGCCCCGTGTCTCTCTCCTGTTACCCCCAGCCCCCTCTCATGCCCCGTGTCTCTCTACTGTTGCCCCCCACCCCCCGCTCATGCCCCATGTCTCTCTCCTGTTCCCCCCAACCCCAGCTCATGCCTCATGTCTCCCCTGTTCCACCCACCCCCCTCTCATGCCCCGTGTCTCTCTACTGTAACCCCCACCCCCCGCTAATGCCCTGTGTCTCTCTCCTGTTACCCCCACCCCCCTCTCATGCCCCGTGTCTCTCTACTGTTGCCCCCCACCCCCTGCTCATGCCCCATGTCTCTCTCCTGTTCCCCCCAACCCTGGCTCATGCCTCATGTCTCCCCTGTTCCCCCCACCCTCCTCTCATGCCCTGTGTCTGCCTCCTGTTGTCCCCCACCCCCCGCTCATGCCCTGTGTCTCTCTCCTGTTACCCCCCACCCCCCGATCATGCCTCGTGTCTCCCTGCTGTTGCCCCCCACCCCCCGCTCATGCCCCGTGACTCCCAGCTGTTGCCCCCCACTCATGTTCTGTGTCTCTCTCCTGTTGCCCCCCACCCCCGGTCATGCCTGTGTCTCCCTGCTGTTGCCCCCACCCCCCGCTCATGCCCCGTGTCTCTCTCCTGTTACCCCCTCTCATGCCCCATGTCTCTCTCCTGTTACCCCCAATCTGCGTGCTGCTAGACGTATGTGGAAAAGTACTGATGTAGGTTAGAGTGCCAATCAATTGTAGGGGACAACGGAATTAAGGGTCCTATAGTTTTTGTAGCCCATGGGATGTTGTGCATTTAGTGATGTGACGTTCACAGTGGCCATTTCGAAGGGAGGGCTTAGTTGCCTCACCTGATGTTAAGAAAACTATCACTTTTTACTCACCATCCCATACTAGTATAGAACATATATTTCAATAGTCACTAACAGCCTATCACAGTTGCCACTAGGTTTTTGTAGTTTGCAACATAGGATGACGCTGGTAGTGATACAGGTCAACGTCAATGATGCCAACTTTTGGATATAAAAGCTCAGTTTTTTATGAAACTCGTTGAGTAAGAGGATGGAGCAAATTCGTTGATGTTCGTTGTGCTCCCTGTTTTATATAATTGAAAATAAAACAGTTATCATTTTTACCAAATAACGGAGTCATTTTCATTATTGATGTTTAAGTAACTTCTACATCCCAATCCATCTCCAGGGTAATTGCTACTCATCTTAAAGGGCCGAGGTTATTCAGTTCACTTGGTAGCAGAGGATGGTTTAAAAAATCCATGGACATACGTAAACTTTGGAGTCCCGTCAATATCGCACAACCTCTGCCATTCGACTATCAGGACTTGAAGTTCCCCGTAGATAGTGGTTTAGTTTAAATTGCTAGGGTGTGTCGGGTCTCTCCGGTTTCAGACGGAATCCCCTCCCACGGTCTACGAGAAGCTGAATGAATGAACGGGAAGTTGGAGAGGTGATAAAAGAGGTGTACGATCCTAAGAGTCGGAAGATGAACATGCAAATGGTGAGTAAAAAACTGAGCTACTTGGCAAAGTGGTTTATGGGTTATAAGTAGCGAGAAGTGATAAGGGAAAGAAGTGTAATGGAGGGAGGTGGGATAAATATAACTCAAGAGTAAGAGTATTAAATAGTGAATAGAAATTGACTTGGGTGAAGCCAAGCAATTGAGAGGTATCATGAGGAGAGTGCCACAAGGATAGAATACGCCCTGAGCCTGCGTTTTAAAGAACGTAACAGAAGAAATCTTAACCTAAAATCCCATAGGGGAGGCATTAGACAACGAGTTTGGTTAAAGACGTAACTTAAAGAGGTTGATTTAAACTCTGTAGGAGTATTGATTAGAGGGCAAGACGAGGCTTAGAGAAAATTATCTTAATATATCTAAAAGATATATGTGACCAGTCGAGTGTGGCTGTTTGTCTGTTCATTTTATGTATCTATGTGTTGGTGATGACACAATGGTTTAAAATGATTGTTGAAAAAAGTAGAAACATAAGGTTGAAAAATGTAAGTGATTGTTTCAATTTGAGTTGATGGTGTATTTTTAGCAGGATTAAAGTAAAGCACGTTATTTAAAGAGATTGGAGCCTGAACGATTGGTGCACGCTCATATTATATTGTTTTTCTGAAACGTATTGTTTTTCAAAATCTTTGACAAAGGCAAATGAGTATTGATAGTCAAGAGTGATGAGTCAAAGATGGAGGATGTTACTCCACTTATGCACCTCTGCAAACAGTTGCCGAAACATGCACCTAGTGCGGAATTGGTTAAGGGAACCGAAGACAAAATGTTTATGCTGTGGCCGCAGGAAGGGTCACTGTCGAATGTAGTCCTGCAGCATACGACGACATATTTGCATGCAGCGTATACAGGAAAAAAGCTAGTCAAGCGACCAGCCAATTTAGAACTTTGGAAAATCTACCAGGAGGAAAGAGAGAGGCACCTCCTATAGACTGGATCCTCAATGTATGCAAAGAGGGGGTTGAGGAGCCTTCTGATCCCCGCCCCACCGGAAATAGATGGCGAAAACAAGAAAGATGATGGGTTGTACCCATTGAGGGAGCTTAAGGCAGCAACAGGGTAAAGTAATCTAGCATATGAGTCACCTGCGGAAAGCAGTGATGAGGGCTCGGAGAGGAATACAGAGAAAGATGTAATTCCTAAAGTCCCGAGGGACAAGGAGAAATGCGACAAGGAGAGAAGTGATCGAGCAAGCACATCTTTGGATATAGGAAGAGCAATAAAGATATGGCAGGGAGAAAGAGATAAAGCTGACGAGTTAGCACTTCTACAGAACAAATGGATGGGTGGATAGATTTTGCTTAAACTCGATGGTAAAGGCATTGAGGATGTAAGACAAAGGGAAGATCAGGATGGGCAAGATAAAAAGGATAGAGAAAGGGAGGAACACTCAAAAGAAGAAGAGGTGAAAAGGAAAGATAGACAGAGACAAGAGCAGCTCTATCAAGATGAACAGTTGAAGGAACAGGAAAGAGCAGAGGAATGAAGAAAACAAGATAATAGACAAAGGGCAATCAATGAGAGGGAGAGGTTAGAAAGGAAAAGAATAGAAGATGAATAACAGAAGTTAAGGGATAAGAGAATGCAAAGACAAAGGGACGAGGAGATACGAAGCGCAAATGAAAGGAGGGATATGAAGAATAAAAAAGGAAGACAGGGTGAGGGATGAAGCAAGAAAGCGCAGAGAGCTTGATGATGCCATAGAACAAAATAGAAGGCAAAGAGCACGCAATCTTGATCGCATGGAGAAGGAGGTAAGGAATCCCGATCCAGAGGTAGTATGGGAAGACAGAGGAGTTCTTCCCGGAATATTAGCCACTACCCGGCCCATCCAGAGTAAATCTAGAGGACGAGTTTGACTCTAGAAGCATTGGGGAAGTGATCAATAAAGTGTATTGTGATATGAGAGCACAGAAAGTATTGAAAGGGAAGGGAAAAAATGATCGACTTGAGAGTACACAGTTGTACGATACAAAGGGAGCCTCATGTAGCACAAGGCCCCCTAAGGAGTTGTCTTTAGATAGACTGACTCTACACACAGATGAAGAAGAGAGAAGTTATACAAGTTGGGCACAGGAAATGTCAGACGAAGACAGAGATACCTTCATGGAAAAGGGAGGGATGACGTATGTGGTCCTGAGGGTTGTTTTATAAAGGATAAGGAAGTGAGATGGTCAGACCTAGACAAACCTGTACCATGGACATCAAAATCATTGACACAGTCAGATCAACTTAAAGCACAACCTTATGGTGAGAGGAGGGAGTCGCCACCTTGTGACCAGATTAAGGTTGCTACAAGGAAGAAGGTGGTACAGAAATATTGTCCCTGCCCTGAATAGACAGACGATGGGAGATGAGAGTGAGTTTGGGGTTTCGCAGTTTCCCTTGCTAGAGAAAGGGGAAGGTAGACCACAGTATATACCTTGGCCCCAGACGGACAAGGATAATGTAAGGTGTAAACCTCTGAGTCTAACTTCTGGCACTGGGAAATGGATATAAATAAATAAATACAAATAGAAATACATGAATTAGAAAAAATGACCAGAGGAAATACCTTAGCTATAGGGGACATTAAGGGTCTCCTGATCGCCATCCTTGGAGAGAGAGCTGATGCCGTTTGGTCTACAGCAGGGTATGCTGGTGTTACTACGGTTAACAATGCTCATGACGGAGCGCCATTCAATAACTGCAGAGCGGCTAACTGGAAAGTGCTTAGAGTACTGTATCCAGACATGTCCGATATGGGAGCTATAATGATGAAAACGATTCAGGAAGGGGAAGACCTGCTTGCTTACATTCTGAATTTTGAAGAGCAGTGGAGCTTGGAGATGCGCAAAGCTTGGGGAAAATCTATACCTGTGTTCTATCATATATTATGCCAAGGACTGCCAGACCTGGTACAGAAGCATCTTAAGAAGTTAGTGGGTATGGAGGCAAAACCGTGGTCAGAAATTCAGCTTACCATTGCACATTATTGCAGACTCTATTGAAAGGGCAATGTTAACTAGTGGAAATGGGTTGAATTCACAGCAGGTAACAAACATGCCGCAGGAAAATAATCAAAGGCAGTTTGATCAGGGCAATAATGGATTTGCTTCACGAGGAAGAGAAGGATTTCGAGGTAGACGTTTTCCACATAATCAAGGTAATTGGCAGAACAATCAGGGGAACTTTCAGAGCAATCAAGGAAGGTTTCAACGTACACAGAATGACAATCAAGATATGCAGGATGGGCAGAATAGGAAATTTCTGCCTCCTGTATGTTGGGTTTGCAGAATGACAGGGTATTTAGGTCGTTCGTATATAAGCCAAGGGTTTGTGCAAAATGGTCAATTTTCAAGAGGGGGGACCCGCCTGCATATTCACAGCAGAGTGTAGATGGGTTTGCTCAGAATCAAACTGTGCAACAGGCATAAGCGCTGAGAATGCAGCAAGATTTGCAAACACAGCAAGCGGCAGTGAATCCGCCGCAAGGGCAGTTACAGCATTCACTTATGCAGATACAGCAAAGCACGAGCACAAGACAGTTATTGACTCCAAGGATAGGAGGTGTCACTGTAGAGGGAGGGAATCCTTTTACAGGTACAGAAATGAGGCTGTAACTACAATACGACAGCTCACTGGGAGACTTGAAGTGTTCATTACTATCCGTGACTCCAAATCCTCACGAGGAACCGAGGTTAGATGTCAGTATAGGAGGCACAGGTTTTTCGTTTTTAGTGGACATGGGTGCAACACACTTGTGTATAAAAGAGGGAAAATGTTCAATGTCTGGCAATGCCATGAATACTCAAGGTTTCACAGGAGCTACAAGCAGAGTTCCTTTTACTGAATACTTAACAGGATCCATAGGAGAATGTGACATGTCAGTGCCACTGATGGATTCAAGGCAGACACTTGTCAATATATTAGGTCAAGGTTTAATGACTACGTTGAATATGACAATCTTATTTACTGATAAAGGTATAGTGTGTTCAATGCCAGGAATGCATTATTTAAACGTGAATGAATTCATTATGGGGTTTGCAGGACAAGTGACCATGAGGGCAGTCCCGTTGGAACTTGAAGTATTTCATTATAGTAGTCAGAACATGAGAATACCGATGAGTTTCTATTCAGGCCAAAGATACCTATGGATGAAAAGGAAAGGCAAATCTTTCTTTTAGAATTACAAGCCGACTAGATCAAGATCAGGCTGAGGTGTCGTCATGCCTTCATGACTGTTTGATAGCCGTTGGTGACTGGATGGATCAGAACTGGCTTAAACTTAATGGCGACAAAACTGAGGTACTGGTGGTGGGTTGTCCTCCAGATTCTTCACTGTGGACTTCTGCTTTCTGGCCCACCTCTCTAGGTCCTCTTCCCATTCCAGTTAGTAAAGTGAAAAACCTGGGTGTTATTCTCTCTGCCTCCCTCTCTATGTCCAACCAAGTGACTGCTGTGTGCCAAGCCGCCCACCATCAGATCAGAGGGTTTTACCCATGATACCGGAAGTCATTCGCCCCCTGTGGTGGCTGCGTTAGTCCTTTCGCAGTTGGACTACTGTAATTCTCTAAATCTGTCACAGCTGATTGGCCTATTACAGTGGCTTCAGCGCATGCAGAAATTGGCGGCCAGGCTAGCGACTGGCACTCCCTATGGAGCCCACATTTCCCCAGTGCTCTGCTGACTTCACTGGCTTCTGGTGGGCCAGCGTGTCCAATTGAAGTCGCTGTGCATTGTCCACCGGGCGGTTCACGGCCAAGCGGCTGATTTCCTGCAGACAAAATTCTCTCGTTATATCCCTGAACGTGACTTAAGCTCCTCCACCACTAATCTTCTGGCTGTTCCAAGGTTTAATTGTGAAAGGGTCAGCAAAAGGGCCTTCTCCATCACAGCTGCTAAACTTTGGAACAATCTTCCACTGGCACTAAGAAGTGCTCCCACCTCTCTAGGTCCTCTTCCCATTCCAGTTAGTAAAGTGAAAAACCTTGGTGTTATTCTCTCTGCCTCCCTCTCTATGTCCAACCAACTGACTGCTGCGTGCCAAGCCGCCCACCATCAGATCAGAGGGTTTTACCCATGATACCGGAAGTCATTCGCCCCCTGTGGTGGCTGCGTTAGTCCTTTCGCAGTTGGACTACTGTAATTCTCTAAATCTGTCACAGCCGATCGGCCTATTACAGTGGCTTCAGCGCATGCAGAAATTGGCGGCCAGGCTAGCCACTGGCACTCCCTATGGAGCCCACATTTCCCCAGTGCTCTGCTGACTTCACTGGCTTCTGGTGGGCCAGCGTGTCCAATTGAAGTCGCTGTGCATTGTCCACCGGGCGGTCCAAGGCCAAGCGGCTGATTTCCTGCAGACAAAATTCTCTCGTTATATCCCTGAATGTGACTTACGCTCCTCCACCACTAATCTTCTGGCTGTTCCAAGGTTTAATTGTGAAAGGGTCAGCAGAAGGTCCTTCTCCATCACAGCTGCTAAACTTTGGAACAATCTTCCACTGGCACTAAGAAGTGCTCCCAACCACCTTGTTTTCAGAAGAGCCCTTAAGACAATTTTGTTTTGGCTCTCCACTCTTCCTTGGCCCTCCCTCCGTGAACAGCTCTCCTCTATAGCGCCATGATGCCCTTGGGCGACCGCGCGCCCTACAAATTTAGATAACAAGCAGTCATAGTGCGAGGGGAAATGGCTTTGCTTGATGGGAATGATCATGATGGCAGACAATGGTGCACAGTAATCGCCATCAGGGAGGGTCACAGATTGATGGACATTACTGATGAAGACATGTTTGGAGATTATCCATCAGATGATGAAGTAATATTTGAGATGAGTATTACCTTTGGGGTACGAACCATCAAACAGGAGGTTAGTCAGAAAATTGATGGTAGCACAAAAGCGTCCCAAATATTTTGAGGAAGACTTGGCAAAAGTGCCAGCTACTTTATGGACTACAGGCCCTTATGACATAGGCCTATTGAAGGGGTTTGGAGAAGTAAAGATTAAGTTGAAACAGGAGCAATTTTACCTTGAGCACGAAAGTATCCTATGTCTCGAGAGGCAGATGAAGGTATCTTAAGACGTTTTCTGCCATGATGGATGAAGGCCTATTGGTGACGTCAGAGTCACTGTGTAATATGTCAGTGTACCCTATCAAAAAATCTAAGAGGGGGTCATGGAGGCTAATTCAAGATTTACACCCGATTAACCAGATTGTAGAGGCCAAGTTCCCTCTAGTTCCTAATACTGCTACAATCTTATGTAACATACCTATTGAAGCACACTATTTCACCATGATTGATTTGAAGAAGGCGTTTTTCTCAATCCTGTTACACAAACACTCACAGGATCTGACGTAATTTACGTTCAGGCAGACTTAGTTAAAAAGCACGAGATTACCTCAGGGGTATTGTGAGTCTCCATCAATTTTCAATAGAGTTCTCCAGATGGATCTGAGCAGCATAAAGTGTTGTGTTGCAATACGTATATGACATTTTAGTTTGCAGCACTTCAGAGGAAGGATTCAGACGTGATTCTATTCAGTTGATGATTACACTTGCTGATAAAGGATGTAAGGGCGACAAAGAGAAGTTACAGAAGTATTGTCAACAGGAAGTGTTGTACATAGGTCAGTTGATTTCGCATGAATGAAAGAAGTTTACTCCTGAGAGAGCTGAGTCTATTTTGAAAACCACAAAGTAACACATGATAAAGCACATGCAAAGATTTCTGGGACTATGTAACCATGTCAGAGCATGGGTCTTTGATTATAGTTCATATACAAGGACTGTATTACAACCTCTGAAGAAAGCACAGGCGACACAAGAGAAAATTGTGTGGACTGAGGAAATGGAAGAATGGTTTGAGGAATTGAAAAAGGCAATCTGTACAGCTCCAGTTTTAGGGCGTCCTAATTATGCTGAGGATTTTTTTGTATTCCCGTCATACGGATGGTATCGTTATGACGGCAGTCCTACAACAGAGAACTACATTGGGGTACAAACCATTTGCATATTACAGTGGCATTCTGGACCCAGTAATGAAGGGTCATTTTCCATGCGAACAATCTTTGGCAGCCGCCGCGTTCGACATTGAGAAATCTGCAAGCATAGTGATGGGTTTCTCTATGACGTTGTTCGTTGAGCATGCATTATTTGCCATCTTGGAGAAACTAAAAGGGACGTTGACTTCTCAAAGGGCTTCTGCCTACGAGGTAATCATATAAAATCTGATGATTAAAATAGTTTGATGCAAAATAGTGAATCCTGCCCTGTTTGTAGCTGAACCACTGGCAGAGGGTCAGCATGTGCATGGGTGTTCTAACTAAGAAGACTTCTAAGATGAAATCCCTGGGATAAAAGAAAATGCTTTGGCAGTGGGAGAAATTGTTTTTATTGACAGTTCTTCAAGGACCGATCAAGATGATGGGCAGAGATATGCAGGTGCCGCTGTGGTAAAATACATGGCCAATGGGGAGTTTCAAAAATTGATATGAGCATGAGTACCAACTCACTATTCAACACAGGACACAGAGCTAGTGGCGCTGATAGCCGCGCTTGAGAATCATGCAGATCAGGAAGTAATGGTGTACAGTGACTCTGCCTATTTTACGTCAATGGTACATGCAGGATTATCACGTTGGAAAAGGAGGGGCTACGTCCGAGCGGATGGCACTCCAGTGCAGCATGCCGCTTTATTAGACAGTCTTATTAGGGCACTACAACCCCCAGTAGCTATCGCAGTCATTAAATGCACAGCTCACACTAAAAAGACAGACTTTATCTCACAAGGAAATCAGGCAGCAGATGATGAAAGCAAACATGCTGCATGTTCAGAAAATATCATGTCTTTTGATACGCCTAATGTAAAGGAAAGAATGGTGGTGGTGATGAGTGTGTCTGACCCATATAGTAATCTTTTGAAGACACAATTAATAGAGGTTCAGGGAGAAGCACCTCAAGATGAGAAGGATCTATGGTCGCGAAGAGGGTGTTCTTTAAACCCCTCTGAAGCATTGTGGCGACAAGACAGTACTGATAAACCAGTGATGCCTGTAGCCTTATTAAGGGTGGCGCTGAAACAGCTACACTACCCTGCGCACACAACTAGAGAAAACCTTGCTGCAACTATTGCAGAGAATTGGTTTGTTCCAAATTTGTTAGAGCACGTTGCATTCTATGTAGTGAATTGCATAATTTGTCAAAAGTTCACCACTAGGCACACATTGTGCACAGTTAGAGGAGTTATTCCGAGACCTAATGGCCCCTTTCAGTGTTTGAATATCGACTATGTCGATATGTTGCAAGTGTGTAATGGATATAGATACTTGATTGTAGTAGTCTGTCCCTTTTCGCAATGGATTAACGCTGTTCTGTGTACACACCCAGATTCTACCTGTGCTGCAAAATTCTTAGTGTGAGAAGTATTTCCTAGATGGGGAATATGTGAAGTATTAAGATCAGATAATGGTCCTCATTTTGTGAATCTCGTTTTTGAACAGATTGGCTTATTGCTTGGTATAAAGCACATGTTTTCTTCAACTTAGCATCCACAAGGAAATGGGATCCGTGAAAGCCTCAACAGCTTCCTTAAAGAAAGAATAGCCAAGTTGAAGCTTACCTTGAAGAATGGGTGGTTGAATTGCCTACCACTGGCATTATATGCACTGAGGAACCAACCAGGTTTGTACCACCATCTTACTCCCCATGAGATAGTGACAGGTATGCGAATGAGGACACCCCTCACACCTCTATCCAGAGTTAAAAGTGATGCCCAGCCAGCATCAGAACTGTTAAGAATGGAGTTACGTGACCATCTTACTTGTATGATCTCAAGTATCTCTTTTATTTCAGATCAGTTACGGCGAAGAGGGTGTGGGGCAGCATAGAACAGAGAAGGGGATACTTCCACAAGTGGACTACAAGAACTATGTGTTGCTAAAGTGATGCTCGGGGGTGCAATCCTAATTCGCAATCATATGAGAAAAAAGTGGGACGAGCCCCGCTTCAACAGTCCTTTTATTGTAGAAGATGTCACACCGGCGAGACCTCATCACACCCACACCCTTCGGAAGCAAACATCGGGGAAGAACCTCAGCAAGTGCAGACAGGTTCTATGATAAGGTTGATGGACGCAGAAGCTGTCGATTAAAGACAAAGAGTTCAATGGACTGTGGCTTATTTCAAACACTCTTTGAGTCATTTAGAGGAGAGTTAAGGGAAGAGTTCTGTTCTTGAGCCACAGGGGCTTGTGACATTGGACTGAGGCATGCTTAAGCGTTGATAAGAAGAAAAATATGCCAGATCTTGATTTTGTCTTTGACCATTGGAAGAGGGTACAGTACCCTGATTAATTTCTTACGGAGCTCCTGTTTGTGGTTGCTCATGGTGGTACCCAATGACAACATTTCACAGATTATTCTTGCTTATTTCAAGTTTGTATTGTGCACATACCCTTCGCTTGTGAGTGCTCATAGTTATCACTGAACAAATTCCCCAGCTTCCTGAATACAGTGGGGAAAGTACAAATGAAAGTGCAGATACTAAGGTATTGGCTTGATCGATGTTATGCTGATGTCATCGAATAGGATTCTGACCATCATTTAGAAACAGTTGGCCATTTTCATCAAAATCCTTTGCGATATTCATCAGCTTAGGTTACGCTAATAGCCAACATAGAGGGACATGATCACTTTTGTGTCTAACAACTGTGCTCATGTCTTTAATATATTTTAGCCCACTCATGTTGGAGAGTGCGTAGTTGATGGTCTACACTGAGCGACCTTCAATTCTAGTGAAAGCCATTAAGGGATCACTAGGAGAATCCTATGGGCAGCCAGCAGTGAATGCCATTTGGAGCCCTGCCTATTGATCTTCTTAGGGGACAAAACTGAAGATGTAAAATGGAGTGTACAATCTTCCACTAAGGGGAGATACTCAATTAATCCATTAAAATCACTGACCAGCCAAACAGGCAGAAGCTGATTATATCTCTGTAACACTGTGTCAACGACCCTAATGTTTTCAATTGTCATGGCCATATTTGGCAGATCGTAGACATTTATCAAGATGATATCTAATGATGAAAATGCTAGCTTAGTAACTAGGATATACTGAGTGGACTGGTTCAGTTTAACTATCCTCCACGGTGGTAGAACAAAGACAAGAAGGCCTCCCTTCGGTCTCCGCAAGGGACCTTGGGTGGCCGTCTGGTGCACTGTACTTCTACCATCCAATTGCACTTCGGCCGTTAGCCATGTTTCCTGCAATGCGACAATGCCAAATAATTCCATCTTACTCACCAAGTCTTAGTTCTCAAACAGATGGGTATGCCCTCTAGTGTTCCAAGAATAGATCATATCCACCATGTCATATCACTGTCGTTCGGCGGCAAAATGGGGCTTAAAGGAATGGTTCGATAAACATTTCATATTGCCCTTACGGGTCGGCCATGTGTTTTTAAGCCTAAGTCGCTCGATTTTAGAAACATTTCCTATGGACCTTACACGAGTTTTCGTCCATTAAATGCACGCGAAAACAGGCACCAGGGAGCTGCGATTTTGTGATAATCCTATCATTTCCCCCATCGCCCTGGCTGACCTGCTTTTGCAGCACTAAATCATATCCCCCGCCCCTGAGCCTGACATGATCATACACATTCATATTCCCTGCCTCTCTCCGTGACGTTACTGTGCTGCGTAGGCAAACGCGCCCACTCGTCTTCTAGGTGACTTCACACAGAACCCGGAAACCAACACAGATCAGCTCACAACACAGCGCGCCACAATTCGGAATATGAAACTGTACTTTAAACAGCAACACAGTAAATTTGGTAAAGTACATTTATTTGACATTAAATGTTTATAGAATATTCAGCAATTGACATATGAACTCCGAAAGTCATTTATTTTCTTTTATCTCTATCCGCAAATCCTTAAAATGTTGTCGTGAGTCACACGCTATTCGTTTATGGTACACAGGGTGTTGGTTTTCGTTCAAAGAGGCACTTTTGTCGCACGTTGAACCGCAAGGCTGTTCCATCAAGTAGGCACTAGGCCAGCGTAAAGGTTGATATGTTGCTTCTAGCCGTTAGTACCGCGTAAGGGCATATGGGCCCTTGGCGATCGTCCCATAAGATATTCAGAATGGTGCAGTTGTTTACATTAAGCTGCAGCTGGCGGCTGAAGAAACCGTCTGCCGGTGTCTGAAACTGGTGGCAAAAACGGGAGTATGTACCTATTTTGAAAACATAAAATTTATAATTAGTCTCGCCAGCCGATCTTTATTAATATTATTCATTTTATTTATTACGGCCGAGCTGAAACTGAAACTATTTGCTTTCAAGTATAGTGTAATGGAGTATGATCGGCTCTAAAATCAATGCAAAAACTAACTAAATAAATCGAGGTTGGTACACAATGAGAAACGACTTTTTGTCTACATGCGTGTGGAATGTGGACCTGCATGCCTATGTGCCCGCTACAAGGACGGTCCCACAAACGTTTTCAAAGCTCTTCATTCATTCATTTATTCATGCATCCATTCATTAATTCTTCATTCCGGTATAAAAGCGTCTAAAGAGTTACTTACATTATATTTGCAATTTCCATTGTGTCTCTGCGTAATGCAGTCCGTAAATCCCACTGTGCTCTTGACAACGATTTTTCGTATACTAAACTAACATGAAACTCAGTCTAGTTTAAGAATTTTCTGCCTTATCGTCTCAAATGTTATTGCACCCCCCAAACCCCCTTCAAATGAAGTTCATTCAGCATGGTCCCTGTCTCTCAAGGTAAAAAAACAATAGAACCTTATACTGCCAGTGCGAGTTGTGGGCCTCTTCAGGGCGCGAGCTGAAAATCAAAGCCGCTGACCATCACAAGAAATTAGCATACGTTCTTTCTTTGCAACATCCCATAGTAAAGCCATCTGTGAGAACTTGAAGTTTCGAATCCAACTATGTAGTGCGCCTCAATGTGCAAATGCGAACTGGCTTCTCTCTCATCTGCAACGGCTCGCTTGCCGCGTTGTAAGGCCCCAATTTTGTCCTTGTTGTCTGCGAGCTTTGAAGCCCCAAAGAACCATAACTATTGAGACTTTTAATTTTTTGGGGAAGGTCAGCTGAAAGTATAAAGTACACGAGCAGTTGATTTGAAAGGGAGATTTATTGTTTGTTTGTTTTATTATTTGCAATACGCAAGCCTCCCCTCGGTTAACAGTGCCCAGCATTTATAAGAGATTGCGAAAATTAGTTACATCAACAAAAATATATACATACACAAATAGACAAGTTCAGCAATATGAGGTGAATAGAGAGAGAATTCAAAGATGACACCCAGGTAGTTCGGCACCCAGGATGGTGAAGGTAGAGGTTAGGGTTAGCGTACTTTGTATGCACACTACAATAAAATTTATTTACAAAAAGACAATCGTATTACAATTATTTAAACCGGGATTTGTACTTCACAACCAGCTCTCCTTTGGGTGGACATGGCACAGTGGCAATGTTGGGTGGCAATGGATCAGTGCTCTGCACAGAAACGTTCAAAATTCCATATCTGTGCTTCTCTAATACAGCAACAATAAGGCTTTTGACAAAGTCGAACTCCATTTCCTCATAAACTGGTTTGATCACCCATTGCTTACTTCTTTTTGAAAAGGCCTTAGTGTAGTGAGGCATCCTTACATTACCCTTAGTCCTAGATTGTTCAAGGCAGAGATTCTCGTAATGGGCCAAGACGGCAAGTAGAGTCCTATGTCTCATGCCCTGTATGCTGAAATGCAAGCGCTTTGACCTGTACTTTAGGCACATATTGTGGAACACCTCCAAACCTCCTGTGTGACAGAATCTTCTCAATGGCTTTGTGTGTCGGTGTAGATGGATTCAACCACTTCTTCTTCCGTGCCTCCACTGGGGATAAAGGGCCATGTTCACATTGGTAGAAATGTAGGTTTTCTGACCAGCGGTGCACGTTGGTACAGTGGTGCATCAGTGATTGCCATTTTTCAAGTAGTATTTCCACTGACCCTTCACAAGTTTTGGAGCTCCACCAAAGATGGTTGCTGATAGACTGGGACCACTCTGAAATACTTTCCAAACCTTTTTTTTTCCCTGCAGCCGAGATTTTCTTATTGATTGATTTAGCAAGATGTCATACATCAAATTGATGTTTAATATGTGGGAACTGCTCTCTCATTGTCTTGGCAATTGAAATGTGTCTGTCCGTGGCTATGAGGTCGATGTGCATTCCCCTCGATTGTAGAAATTCCACTGATTTTATAAATCCTAGTTTCTCCATGGCCACTGAGGATGTACATTGTGTTACCTGCACGACCAGCGAACTCACAATTTTCTTACTATCCATGTCCTGAAAGTGTTAGGTGCAGTACTTGGCAGAAAATCCAGGGCTGTAGCACTGTCCATCGCCAGCTAGCCTGAATCGTTTGCCTTCGAATGTACTTGCTAGAGACAATTGTTCAATTTTGCAAGCATCACTAATGGCCGGAAACAGATAATCATGTTGGTATTTGTAGTACTGCATTTTTTAAATGAAATGGAGTCCCACAAACTGAAAGAAAGACTCTAACTTTCTAAAACTGGAGCCACTAAAAATTGATGCAGCTGCACACAGTAGATTGCCTGCTGGCAGTTTCCCCAGCATCGGTTGTGCAGACCATGAGAACATATGATGTAATCTACAAGCGGCATGTATTGTGACGATACTGCCTTGTTTTTGACGAGTCACATGAATCAATGGCTTCCTACATACTTTCTCTCTGACGGAATGCCCACATTTCAGCATACTTATAATATCCATCAAACAACTGCCGAATACTATGTATTTGCTCTCTTTCATTAGACTGTCATCCTGCGTCAAAGTTGGTTCGGCCTGTGACGTTGAGGACGTATCACCACATTTGAAATAAATATCGCTGCTATCAAGTTCTGATGCATCGATGAATGCTGCTGCTGGTTCATTCTCTGTCATTTCAACATCTTTTACTTCAACATTGATGGGAGAACACAACAATGTTGACAGCTTTTTTGGTGGCAATTTTTTGGTGGGTGTAGATTGTGTGAATTGATCTGCGACTACTTCAGAGCTATCTTCAATGCTTCCAGTATCATGTTGTTGCGGCGGTGCGGTCGTACTGTAGCAATGGTCCAATAAAACTTTGCTGGATTCTCCGGACAAATTCATTTCATGTTCTGGCCATTGGACATGAGCATCCCGAGTCTCAACACGCCACGTCTGAAGTAATAGTTCCTCCATAGTGTAAATGGTCTGGAAAGCAACATCTCTCATTCGCTTCACTGTCTGTGTATGTATAGTTCATAGACCCACGGGTAACTAGAGGACAGATTGGAAAAGGGATGTTCAGTTTAAACACAAGATAAAGTATAGTACAATCGACTGGAAAAAAAACATAAAATAGTCACCAGCAAAAAAAAAATTCTAAAGTTATGAACTGTTTGTAACTAACCTTATTTTGGTTTCTTTTCTTTACAACTTTTTTGACTCGACCTTCAACATCTGCACGCTGTTGCTCTGATACGTATCCGCATGTCTCCCCTTCCTCTTGCGCTGCAATGACTATATTTTCTGTATCCGCATAGACAGCACGGAATGAGGTTTCATCGACTCCCTGAAACATAGTATTTTCATTACTGTGTATCAAAATATTGTTAGCGTAAAACGCACATGAGGACGAACACACATGTACATCTCATTAGCCAAACACGATTTAAACATTGTGTGGAACAATCAACGACAAGTATTCGAGCTCTGATGACCTAGTTCGATGGAGATGTCAGTATACATACCTCTGGCTCTACATGGACTGCCACAAATGATTGTTTTGAAGAGGAGGCATCAGCAACTCCCTGAAACACAGTACTTGCGTTAGTATGGTTTTCAATATCGTAAACATAACACACACTTGGGGTCGACGGCACAGGTACATATAAAGAGATAACCACAAATGTTGCATTATCTAAAGGAATCAAGGAATATTTAAAAATGATCAGATTTAATCGACTTATTTCTCCAATGTCTTTACATCTGCATCATCTAAATGTGATCTTGTGATTGTAGTGGAAGCTCCATCATCTCCCTGAAACACAGTACTTGCGTTAATAGGGAAGAAAGTATAGCAAATGGAATCAGGTTATATCATCACGCTCGATGGAGCTGTCAGTATCCATACCTCATGCTGCTGAAGAATATCTAGGGCTGTTGTCAATGTGGTGTGCACTTCCGAAAGCTGTTGCGCCGATTCGTATCCGCATGGTCCCGCTTCCACCGGAATTACTTGAATGTCAGGCTCCGCATCAAGTGCGTGGGTTGACGATTCAACAACAGCCTGAAACATAATATTTGCATTAGTAAGGATTACAATATTGAAAAGACAACACACGCTTGGGGTCGACCGCACAGGTACATATAAACGGCTAACCACAAATGAAACATGGTGTAGAACAATCAAATGACAAGTGTTCCAGTCCTGATGATCACGGTCAGTTGAGCTGTCAGTATCCATACCTCGGGCTGCTGAAGAACATCTAGGGCTGTTGTCAATGTGGTGGACGCTTCAGCATCTCCCTGAAAGACAGTACTTGCATTAGTATGGATAACACTAATTATAACTGAAAACAAAAACCAGGGGACGACAACTAAGGTGTATATCAATTGGAAAGCACTAACCAAACAATTGGTAAAATAATCACACAATACATACAAACTATTACTTGACATGCACAAAACAAGTCTGTAGCGGAAAAGCCAAGTATGATTACCTGATAAGCGCTAGAAGTGGTTGATAACTGCGAGCACGTGGCGGAAGTAGAATGTTCTTGCTTCAGATTCAAGGGATAGTCAAGAAGTTGTAAAGGTAAATTATTATTTGATAATGAAATGCCAGTATTTAAAATTGTCATGTAAGGAGACAGAATACTTGAGTAATGCACAATATAGCACAGTTCCCTGTGCCCATATATAGATTTCGTTTGTGGGTTATGAAATCTAAAAATAATATATTGATAAATGTCATTATTAAAAAAGCTATACACTCATATCAATGTCGAAAGTATTACAAATTGGAAACAACACCTAAAATATCAATGAATCCATTCGGCTACCTACACACTACTGCAAGGCCTAAAGCTAAAAACGGACACTTGACTCACCAGTGGCGGATTGTGGATGAATAGAGTGGGAATAGCGTTTGCGAGCAATTTTCGTGCCGATCGCCGTTTGTTCTTCTTTGTTACCCAAGATGTGGTGTACATGTTCGAGGGAAAGTGCCGGCTGCAGATGCAGTATCGATCAACCCTCTTGTCCTCAAAGACTTGTTGGACTCTACTTTCCAGCTCATCCAGTGAATATCCGCAATGTCTGACCCATTCTCTTATTCGATCAACAGTTTTCGGGAATACATGCATTGTAGTGCCTTCAGATTTAGCATGGGTTTTCGAAGGGCAACCGCTAATCGAACAGGCAGGCATTGTTGAAAATTCTGAAAAGTAAATATCAAGAATATTATAAAACCTTGATGAATAAAAATGTCATAAAAAAGTAAATGAACCATACCATGCTCAATGCAAGGTTTGTTTTGGTCGCCGGAACTATACCAGTTCATCATGTGTGGCTTGTCTTGCACGAAAAGGAACCATGCTTACATTATAGACTGGACCCCTGAAGGATGCAATTTGATGACAATTGACACAGATGAAAATAAATAGATCTATTGATAGCATAACAATTGAAACTCAAGTCAATAGCAATGAGACCAATGACCATAGCTCTATTGGGTACTGTAATAGCAAATAGATTGAAATGTAAAAATGACTGAAATATGACTAGGATACATGGCCTTACCTTGGCCAACAAACAGTTGGATTCAGCAGGACGAGCAGTATGTTGCAGGAGAACAGGTAGATGGCCACAAGTAGCACACTGACGAGTTTGCTCGAAGCGGTCACAGATAGCACGGCGACGAGAAGATTAGCATAGATCTCAGTGCTTCTCAGGTAGAAGGTTCAGGAGTTGACTTGCAAAGCACAAAGATGTTCTCATGAGACATATCAAGTGGTTTATAAAGTATTAGAAACAGGGGTGTGTTTGTGAATGAATGACGTGTGTATGTTGTGGTATTATGTTTATTGCAGGGGGGCGGCCTGCCTCAGGGGAGGCCTGCCTGGAGACACGGGGTCTGAGGAGGCCATGTGAGCGATGGCCCCTGGGCGTGGGATACCTTTTGAAGTGTACATGCTGTTTGGCACCTTGGCCGTTTGCACCTGTCACAGCCCCCCATGCCAGTACTCATCCCCGGGTGCGAACCGCCTTTGATAGAAGGAGTGGGATGGATGGGCCTGGGGCATGCAGATAAGGCACAGGAAGACTGCTGAATGGAGACACACTTATGTGGATTGCAGGGGGGCGGCCTGCCTCAGGGGAGGCCTGCCTGGAGACACGGGGTCTGAGGAGGCCATGTGAGCGATGGCCCCTGGGCGTGGGATACCTTTTGAAGTGTACATGCTGTTTGGCACCTTGGCCGTTTGCGCCTGTCACAGCCCCCCATGCCAGCGCTCATCCCCGGGTGCGAGCCGCCTTTGATAGAGGGGGTGGGATGGATGGGCCTGGGGCGTGCAGATAAGGCACAGGAAGACTGCTGAATGGAGACACACTTATGTGGATTGCAGGGGGGCGGCCTGCCTCAGGGGAGGCCTGCCTGGAGACTCGGCCTCTGAGGAGGCCATGTGAGCGATGGCCCTTGGGCGTGGAATACCTTTTGAAGTGTACATGCTGTTTGGCACCTTGGCCGTTTGCGCCTGTCACAGCCCCCCCATGCCAGCGCTCATCCCCGGGTGCGAACCGCCTTTGATAGAGTGGGTGGGATGGATGGGCCTGGGGCGTGCAGATAAGGCAGAGGAAGACTACTGAATGGAGACACACTTATGTGGATTGCAGGGGGGCGGCCTGCCTCAGGGGAGGCCTGCCTGGAGACACGGGGTCTGAGGAGGCCATGTGAGCGATGGCCCCTGGGCGTGGGATACCTTTTGAAGTGTACATGCTGTTTGGCACCTTGGCCATTTGCGCCCGTCCCTTGCCCTTATGTGATGTTAAAGGACACGGGGCATCCAATTTTGTACCCCCTTTCCACTCCATTTTGGTGACCAGGGCTCACTGCGATAGTACAGCGCGCAGAGCACATGGCCCACAGCCTCGTTCCCACTCTGACTGGAAAACTCCAGAGGTATTTGCAACAGCTAATAAATGTAACACATCACTCTCTGAGATCACGGTCCTGCATGTGAACCGGCTTGAACCATGCACATGGCTCGTTCATCTCCACAAACGTGTCCTTGCCCACGCACCCTCGCCATTAGAAAGTAACTGCCATTCTGACCCTGTGTCCCTGCAAGGTATTCTCTTCATGTGCCAGACCACTGACCACGCCATGATGGCCACCTAGCAGATCCCCAACTAATATTAGACCCCTACTGCAGTATATCGTTGCCTATCAATAACAAATGCCACATATCGGCGATTCTTGTGAGCACAGACCCACACTTCAAACACTGTATTATAGTGGTCAAGACCCTAGACCTAAGGCCTGTATAATCCAATATTCATTGATAGTATTGATATATGTGTGACTTTTATAGAGACATAACCGACTGAAAGACTTTGAACAAGTGTTATTTAGTGCATGCATTATTGATAATATATTTGGTTAGCTTAGATAGTGACCACCCCGCTTCACAGAGACCTGAACTTTACCCATTCCGACCACAGGTGTCTGATGTCCATCCTTGCATGGAGTCACACTTGATTGATTTAAAAAATCGAAACAACCGTTGTTAAAATATATGTGGTGTTTTATTTTGTAGCTTATTTTGATGACACAAAAATACAAAAGTTTACACATTGTACAGTTCAGGTTGCAGCACAGCGAGAGAAAATCCCCTGTACTGACCGCTGTCACTCGGGAATGTTTCTCTTATGGCACGAACGGCACAGGCAAATATCACTCTTCGAACGTGGTGTCGAAGCCTCCCGTGAAGCCACCATCTAAAGGTACGATAGGCCACCAGCCTGTACCACCTGTGAAAAGGAATGAAACACACTGTTTTTAAATGACCAAGATAATTTTAATAAACGTTTGTTGTCAATGACAATTCTTGTAACTAATGGCATTCTGCTCGGACAAATGCTATCTAGACACTGCACACTATTGAATGACTTTCATACGTTACAATGATATGTATATGTAATTTTGGATATAGTAGAAGACCATGAAATAGTAGTGGCATCCCAAGCAGAGTATACTTACTCGTTACTCGGATTACTAGGACGAACAGTTGCGCGAAGTTCGTGCATAAGCACCATCATTATCCTCAACACGGACCGTGTGAGACAGGCTGCCCTGAAGTCTGGCAGCTCGGTGATGCATTGCGATCGTGGCTCGCCTTCCGAAATGTAGGCCACGCATCCCGAGTTTTCACAGCAGCAGCAGTTCTCCTCCTCGGTCGGCATTAGCTCGCACCGATTGCATGTGCACCAGGTGGAAACACCGTCCATGCGACTAGGTCCAGTGTCTTCATCCGTTGATTCGTCCTGCCAACTGCTGTCCGAAGCCCCATCGTTTTCGCGTGTTTCCCTTTCCAGTAGTTCCTCCTCGGTATACTCGGGCTCGTACATGTAGGGCATTATTGTATCCATTGTGTGTTCCACAAACTAAAATAATTGATAGCGGTGGTACTGGTATCTGTCCACACGGGCTACAAGCAACAAAGGCAGCTGACCAGAGCACAGAAACGAGTCACAGAATATTCAAAGTAACACAGAGAGAGGAATGGAATCGAAAATCTGCTGCTGTGTGTTGTGAAACGGTCTGTTTATACTTATTGAGGAAAGCGGCGTCCTGCCATTTCCATGGCGACACGTCATTAGCAGAAGCACAGCGAATGTTGACACGAGACGTGCTTTGGCTTTGTGAAATGGGCGGTACGCATCTGCTGATGACAGGCTCAGGGGCGGGGGATATGATTTAGTGCCGCAAAAGCAGGTCAGCCAGGGCGATGGGGGAAATGGTAAGATTATCACAAAATGGCAGCTCCCTGGTGCATATTTTCGCGTGCGTTTAATGGATGAAAACTCGGGTAAGATCCATAGGAAATATTTCTAAAATCGAGCGATTTAGGCTTAAAAACACATGGCCGACCCGTATAGGCAATAACAGTTTTTGGCCGAACCATTCCTTTAAATGATGCAGGTAGCCACTGCCAGTAACCCTCAGGGGTGTCATTAGCGGGGATGATGGAGGGTGGACATAGTACTTTGGGTAAATTAGTCCTTAAACTAGTGGCCATTCTGTTTACAGTGATTTTAGACATGTCTGGGATTGGGATTAAGCCAGATTGGGCAAAGATATGAGACATTTTCACTGCACCAGTAACGGTGTTATGGCCACTGTTAATACCACTTGATGATGCTGCAATACCTGATTTATGTAGCGTGATTTCAACACGATAGACATTATAACCCAGTGGAAGGAAATTGGCTTCAAAACTTAAGACATTGTTTAAAGAGCCCTCTCCTTCAAAACATATGTTTGATATGAACTGATTTTTTAGTTCAACCTGATCAAATATGCGTATGTCACAAGATGTAATAACTCTTAAAGGTACAATAGATTCAAAAATACATAACACAGGTGATCTATTCAAAGGTGTAGGCAAGGTCTCCTGGTACAGTTGCAACAACTGAAGGGCAGGTACCATCTTTTTTGGCACTTCGGGTCTAGGACATGTATACAAACTGTTATTTACTGCAAGGCGTACAAGGGGTGGGGGCCCAAGCTTCGAGAAGAGTAGGTTGTGCATTACTGATCTTATTAGCGCCAGTTGTTTTTCTACTCAATTTTAATTTGGTAGCCCTTTGCTGTTGCATTTTGATGGGTTTATTTGTGTTGGCTAAATCTCCATTCAAGGCTTCAACCAGGATTACTTCACCATCACTGACGACAATAGTCAGCACCAAAGATGGGCTAACTACAATGGCGCTCGGGTGGGGCGTGTCAGCAGGTCCACTACTGCCAGGCACTCCACTTAGGACATCCTGCTCTTTTAGTAGCTTACGGTTTTTTTGTTTCCTGCTTAATCTCCTATCACTGTACATGAATGCATGATGAACAGGAGCGAGTAATGGTGCTTGATTTTTTTTTCTGTTTCTTAGTCAACGGGTGTGTCATTGCACTTGATTTATGCTGTGATCTACAGGGCTCACCACTGCATGCAACATGGACCCACGCATATTCTTATGTATAATCAATGATTGGATATTGATCTTTTTTTCCAAGTTTTCACATTTTGTGATTAGCTGTGTCAACAGATTTTCAAGAGTATAGAACATGTCATCAGAGTTCATGCTGATGTCAGTTGGGCTTTTCATCTGGGCTTCACTTTGATCATGGATAGCCTTAGTAATAGGAAAATGGATGTCGGTTCATCTCAATATCAGTAGGATGGAATGTAAAAAATGATGCCACTGGCAGTGGACATTCAACCTTTATGGGTATTGCAGTTCTACCACATAAGCAGGGGGATTTTGCATCCCCCTTTAAAATACATGATTTACTAGGAGGGGTAAAATACATGGGGGTGGATACTGCCTCCATTAGCGATTGATCGGGGTCAAGACCCATGTATTCAACCTCTGGGTCATCCCACTGGCTAGACGGGTAAATCAATAGGATGGTGTGCCCCTACTGAGTAGGGGCCATGTACCAGAGCTTTAACAAAACCAGTATTACACTCATGCACCTTTGGTGCGATAACACATCGAGTAGGAGAAAAATGATAAGCTGTAGGGTCAAGTGTGCTTCTCCCATTGCATCCAATCACTTTGCTAGGTAATTGCTCAGTTTCGACATTCCCTTCACAAGCTACATTATTCACTAAAGGCATATGATGTGCTGAGCCACATAACACATCGCTTAACAGTTTAGAGCTCATACAGCCCAGGTCTGTTGTCAATTCAGTGACAAGGGCTTCTTTTACAGAATTTAAGGCTATAGTATCCATTGATATGGCTGGCAGTTTACTGTAATATTCAGTAATTTGTTTACACATAGGCAACACTTTATTTGTGTTAGATATAATCTTTGGAATACATATCCGTCTATTACAGAGGTTTTTATGAAGAGCAATCTCCCTCTCATACGCATCCATATTAATCATGCAATCATGCACCAGTATGGAAAGCGCAAGCGTGAAATATATGTAGGAAGTATGAGCAGATGATGTGAACGGACCTCACCAAATTTACAAAACAAATACAGTTAGATGCCAGTTATTCAGAGCCAGCTGCACACTAATCAACAAGTAGTGCAAAAAGTGTAGCGAGAAACACCCAGCAGATGTAAATGTTGTTCTCCGGCTCACAGAAAAGCTATAGTGTTCAAGTGTGTGGCAATGTGAACTTATTCACATCACATCATCCATACTAGTATTTAGAGGTGCTTCTGACAAGGTGACATACACTGCTAACTGGCACTTAAAAATGATATCTCACACAGCAAAAAATGTATCCTTATCTCCAGGGAGGTCTAGCCCCATACCCCCAATCTTATGCACAATTACCCCCAGCAGCTTCTTATGGTGCACCATTTCCTGCTTGCCCTCCTCCACCCCCACCACCATTTCCACAGTTACCAGCTCAAGGCCCCAGTAACATCCCAGTTTCCTGCTGACGCTCCTCCACCCCCACCACCATTTCCACATTTACCAGCTCAAGGCCCCAGTAACATGCCACTCTATGCAGTGCATCAATGGTAACAGCAGGGCCCTTATTCACCGAACAGTAACGCTGTGCTGAATGGTACAGTGACGCACTACCAATTGGTTACAGTGGTCTGAGGAAATCCATTTGTCTTTCCAGGGACAAACACATATAAAGATTAGGACAGCCCACAGGGAGCTTTAGCATACCCAGTCCTTTGTGTCACTGCCGACCCAGAAGAGGAACGCTTGGTGTGCATATAAACCATTTAATTTTATGGTGGAAACATGTACGAAAAAATTATGCATTAGTGAGGGAGGATTCCCTTTGTCATTCAAGGTCACGGATATGCAGGCTTCTCTGGGGCAATTCAATCGGTTCCTTTCATAAAATAATTACCCATTAAAGTGGGAGCTAGGGTGGTGTGGGCCTTTTTGTTGTACTCTAATGCGACCCTGATCAAACTATTACAGAGGGACATTTTGAGTAAGCTCAACATGACCATCTCATTCACAGAGAGAGGCGTGGTTTGTTCAACACCCGCTATGAGTTTCATGAGGGTGATGTTGACATAACATGCATTGGGTATTGAATCTGTAGCCAGAGGAATACCAGTAGTCCCTGATTTGTTAATATACAGTATCACAATACTGCTTAGTGCAGTAACACAGGAGACTAACATATACTGGCGAGTACCCTCTAAATTCCTGTTCAGTCCTACCCACCTCGGGAGGTAGTTTCAGGAACAATTATTATGCTTGATATAGAAGGAGTTCTAGTGTCAAAGGTCAGGATTGTGCTGATCGCAGTTGATTCTGATAATGGGGAGCGGCACACAGTGTTGTGTATTGAACTGACCATACCAATGAAAGATGTTTCAGATAAGGAGTTCTTCTAGAACAAAGAAAACGAGTGAGAGATAATATTGGAAGTATGTGTCCTGTGTGAGATAATGATACAATATAGGCAGGTGGCCTGTTCCATGTTAATGGTAGGGAATGCCCCATATTTTGCTTTAGAAGACGTGTCGAAGGGGACCTGATAAGTTGTGGATGAGTAATCCACATGACGTAGGGCTTTTACGGAGTGTTGCGCTAAAACCGAAAACCGCATTACGTTGAAACCCGGTGCTGCGCTGCCCAGGGTTAAGCACTATCCCCTATAAAAGGCAGCAGAGGAAGGGATTGATGACACCATTATGGCCCTCTTGTATTAGGGTATTTTAGTACCATCTAATTCACTTTGTAACACAGCTATGTTTCCCATGAAGAAATAAAAGGGGGCTAGTTGGGGGATGATTCAGGATTTGCGCCCCATCCATGAAGAGGTACTGGCAGATTTTCCTGTGATTTCAAACCCTGCTATAATATTGTGTAACATACTGGTTACATTATACTGTGGTTTATCTGAAGTATGCTTTTTCTCAGTGACCCTGCATCCAGACTCACAATATCTCACACTGTTTACATTTGCCGAGGGCCAATTTCAACATACAAGGCTTCCTCAAGAGTACTTTGAATCCCTCAGTATTTTAAACTGGGTCTTACATGAATATTTATGAAACATTGATGTCCATAGCACTGTTATTCAATATGTGGATGACTTGTTGGTATGTAGCACTACTGATCAACAGTGCCGGGAGGATTCCATTGCCTTGTTATAACTGTTAGCCCACAACAGATGTAATGTGGACAGAGCAAAGTTGTAGAACTGCCAGCAGCAGGTACTCTATTTGGGTCAGTTGATTTCTGTAAGTGGTAAGAAAGTGACTCCAGAACGCACAGCACAGTGCGAAATACCCTCGAGCCAGTGATGTTTAAAGGCATGCAAACATTTCTTGGTCTGTTTAATTATTCTAGAGCTTGGATCTTTGACTACATGTCATATACTCAACCCCTACTCCATGCCCTCAAGGAAGCACAACAAATGAAAAAAACTATTGTGTGGCCTGATGAGATGGTTAACAGGTTTCAGGAGCTGAACATTTTATCCCCACTGCTCCTGTACTGGCAACTCCTGACAATACTAATGAGTTTTATCTTTTTTCACATTCCAAATGTCAAATGATGAGCATGGTTTTGACACAACACAGCACTATGGGTTGCAAACCTTTAGAATATTACAGTGGCATGCTAGACTCTGTAATGCAAGGACAGATTCCACAGGTGCGTGGACTTACAACCCTCCTGGGACTTGCTAATTTGATTTCAATACATTTGGTGTGCCTCTTTGGGCCTGGTGCCCCGTGTTTGTCCCTGTTTGTTTTTCTGCATTCTCCTCTGCCTTCCCTCCCTCCATCCGCTTCCTAGCCCGCCCTCCTCCCCTGATTGGTTATGCATGGGTGAGTGGGCTTGCTCACAACCCTCCTGGGACTTGCTAATTTGATTTCAATCAATTTTTTGTGCCTTGCTTGAACTGGTTCCTTGTGTTTGTCCCTGTTCATTTTTCTGCATTCTCCTCTGCCTTCCCTTCCTCCTACCGCCTCTCAGCCTGCCCTCCTCCCCTGATTGGTTCTGTGGCTTCCGGCTTCAGCCTAGTTGGCGTTAGCCCCGTGAGCGCGCCACTTTCACCAGCGCTGCACAGGTGAGTGGGCTTGCTCACGACCCTCCTGAGACTTGCTAATTTGATTTAAATCAATTTTGTGTGCCTGTTTGGGGCTGGTGCCCGTGTTTGTCCCTGTTTGTTTTTCTGCATCCTCCTCTGCCTTCCCTGCCTCCTCCCACTTCCTAGCCCGCCCTCCTCCCCTGATGGGTTATGCATGGGTGAGTGGGCTTGCTCACAACCCTCCTGGGACTTGCTAATTTGATTTCAATCAATTTTTTGTGCCTTGCTTGAACTGGTTCCTTGTGTTTGTCCCTTTTCGTTTTTCTGCATTCTCCTCTGCCTTCCCTTCCTCCTCCCGCCTCTCAGCCTGCCCTCCTCCCCTGATTGGTTCTGTGGCTTCCGGCTTCAGCCTAGTCGGCGTTAGCCCCGTGTGCGCGCCACTTTCACCAGCGCTGCACAGGTGAGTGGGCTTGCTCACGACCCTCCTGAGACTTGCTAATTTGATTTCAATCAATTTTGTGTGCCTGTTTGGGCCTGGTGCCCGTGTTTGTCCCCGTTCGTTTTTCTGCATCCTCCTCTGCCTTCCCTCCCTCCTCCCGCCTCCCAGCTTGCCCTCCTACCCTGATTGGTTCTGTGGCTTCAGGCTTCATCCTAGTCAGCGTTGGCCCCATGAGCACGCCACTTTCACCGGTGCTGCACAGGTGAGAGGGGTTGCTCACAACCCTCCTGGGACTTGCTAATTTGATTTCAATCCATTTTGTGTGCCTCTTTCGATCTGGTGCCCTGTGTTTTTTTTTTTTTGCATTCTCCTGTGCCTTCACTCCCTCCTCCCGCCTCCCAGCCCCCCCCTGATTGGTGTGACCACTGGTCTTAACAGACCTTCCAAGGACAGCCACTCTGCCCGGCAGCCCCGCTGCTAAGGGCCCCTAGACAAAGGGCTGCTCCATCTGTGACAGCTCCAGTTGGTGTCTGCAGGTGTCAGCAGGGGAAGCCACTTGCCAGCCATCACCCAGCAGTGACTAAGGAAGGTAGGAGTGTCCCTGTAAACCCTGCCACATTGCCGCTTCACAGATCAAGGTGCTTCTTCATACTGTGTTTCCAAAATTGCATTGTGAAAGTATTTACAAATTGCACTCTGAAACCTAGGCCTTTCCCCCACTTTCAGGACTCTCAAATTAGGTGTTTTTTTCTTGTGTTTCCAAAATTGCATTGTGAAAGTATTTAAAAATTGCACTTTGAAATCTAGGCCTTTTCCCCACTTTCAGGATTCTCAATCTTAGGTGTCTTTTTCTTGTGTTTCCAAAATTGCATTGTGAAAGTATTTAAAAATCGCACTCTGAAACCTAAGCCTTTTTCACACTTTCAGGATTCTCAAATTCAAGTGTGTTTTTCTTGTGTTTCCAAAATTGCATTGTTAAAGTATTTAAAATTGCAGTGCGAAACATAGGCCTTTTCCCCACTTTCAGGACTCTCAAACTTAGGTGTGTTTTTCTTGTATTTCCAAAATTGCATTGTTAAATATTTAAAATTGCACTCTGAAACCTAGGCCTTTTCCCCACTTTAGGGGTGTTTCTCCTGTGTTTTTAAAATTGCATTGTGAAAGTAGTGCTGTGCTGTGTCTTGCCCCCTAGCAAAGCACTCATCTAGCAAACCTTTCAACCATTATCTATCGCCTGTCATCGGGTCCATTTGCCAACTTGTCTCATCTCTCCCTGCCTCGTCTGCTTGTTCCCTGCCCTGTGTCCTTCCCAATTGTTCTCCCTGCCGTCCTCCTATTCTCATCTCTTTCTCTACTTACACTCTGGTGCTCTCTATCTATCCTGTCCTTTCAAACTGCTTCCGTATCCTGATCTCCTCACTAAATTTGGTAGTAAGAAGTTTAAAAAGGACATCCTGGTCTCCAACCCAGGACTCCCTATCGATGATACCTACACCAGTGCCTCATCCAGTCAAACATTCACTGACATCCTCTTTGTTGTTCCCTCACCAACCCTATGGACTCTACACATGGTCTCTGTGCTCTCTCCCTTCTCTTCCTCTGCCATTAATGGTGGCACCTGTTGGGAGGCCCTCTTGGCCTCCTTCCACTCCTCTAAGGTATCATTAAGGTTTACTTGAATGGTACTGTCTTGGTACAAGGCTCTCAAGCCAACCTTCTCCTCTTTGATAGACGCTTCCCACACCTCATCAATTTCCTTTCTTCTCCTGCTGTCCCCTCTCTCCCTTCCATGTATTCCTTGCCTACCCCTGCTGACTCCTCCATGGCTACCCTGCCCTCTACCACCCCCCCTCAGGCTGCTTCTACACCTCTGCAGATCTGTACCCCTCCCCAGAAGTCTTTTAAGGACGGCAACCTTCTCCATATTGCCACTCTAAACTCTTGTTCAGCTGTCAAACACACCTCTGACATCTGCCGCCTCATGGAAGAACTTGACCTCGATGTCCTAGGTCTCACCGAGACATGGTTCATAACTAGCTCTGTCACAAGCTTTGACACGCTCCTCCTTGATGGCTACAAGATCCTCTCCATGCCCAGATCCAACCGTTCTGGAGGGGTGTAGCCCTGATCTTCCCGGAGTGCATTCCTGCCTCTGCCAATCCTATGCAGGCCTACTCCTCTTTCGAATGACTTGTCTACAGGCTCTCTCTCTCTCCCTGACACTCCCTTACTATGGCTACCATCTATCGGCCACCTGGTCAGATCTCCTCCTTCCTCTCTAATGGGCGGACCTCTCCTTTTCCCTCCTGGTCTTTACCACTCAACTCCTCCTTCTTGGAGACTTCAAGATCCACCTGGATGCTTCTTGTCCTTCCACTGGACTCTTTTGTGAGTCTCTCACTCTCCATTCTCTCCTCTGGCCCAACTCACTCTGCAGGGCACACTCTGGATGTTCTGATCTCTTCAGACCTTCTCCTTTCGATTCCTCTAACCACTCCTCGCTCCTGGAGCGATCACATTCTCCTTTACTCCAACTCACCCTCTATCCCCTCAGGCCAAGCTGTAAAAACAAGGAAATATCGAGGCTGAGTACCACAAAAAGGAAATACACTAAACACGGGCTATGAAGATTCACAGATCTTTTATTCTGCACAGTTTAAAAAGAAACATAGATACAGATAGCAATCTGGCTCACAACACCCCACAATGCGTACCAGCCCATCAGAGAGAGGAGAGAGAGTGCTGGACATCTAAACATTTGTGTTTTTATATATGTTCAGCAATATTGTCCAGCCCCTCTACATGTTAATAATATGCGTCTAGAGTTTGTGCCTAGTTCACATACAGTTTATAGAATAATTTGCAAAGGATTACATACGTTTGTATTTCCGTGGTGATACAATGACAGTGTATGTTTACAAATCCTACAACAAGCATCTTTTACAACTATGTTACAATTGAGTTCGGCCTGTGTCCACGCTTGGCGTTTGCACTTCATTGTCTAAGGTGTGTATTCGCGGATTAGTTTTGCGACCACAGACAATGAGGGACAACAGTTCATGCTTAGTACAAGGCCTCATTACCTAGTCCAAACAGTCGGCTCTTGGTCAGTCTAAACATTAACAGAACTCAAAGGTCGACAGGCTTGGTTGCAAGTTGAGAACACAGTCCACCATTTTAGAACAGAGAATATACGAACAGAAATCAAAATGGAGGATTATTCTAAAATGGCGGTAAAGTCAATCCGAAATCGGAACTTTTGCAACACGGTTTTCTTCATAGAGTGACTAGGCTTAGGTCAATATAAATCAAAAGGAGGAACAATATGATTTCCGTTTAACAATCCCTCCTTTTGGCCTAAACCAAGTGCTAGACAAAAAACTAGTCACTTTACGAGTAACTCCATTTCTCAATGTCCATACATCCTGAATCACAATCATCAGATATCTCAATTGCCATAAGATCTGCGGCAGAAATTTCCTTCATCACAAATTTGTTGGTCATTCTTTCCGGTGCGTGTACCTTTGGTCCTAACGTTCCCCTAGTCTGTGCAAAACATCCCCCTAACATTGAACATATGGCAGGAAGGCATTGTATACAGCAAGAGCAAAACAACAGAATACCCAGAATTATCAATAAGACTGAGAGAAGCTTCCATCCCCAAGATCGTAAGAAGTCCCAGAACCAAGCACTAAGATCCCAGTTTCCCTCGGGAACATGTACTTCTGAATTTAGGACGTGCAGATTTTGTATTGCTTTAAAGATGGTTGGGGAGGAACCAGGTACGAAAACACTACAAGCGGACCCCACTAATTTGAATACTCCACCACACTCAGCCAAGATGACGTCTAATAACATCCGGTTTTGTAGTGCCACTAATCTGATTGCCTTTTGCTCTAGAGTCATGTTATAGAGTATGTCAGTGGTCCGGTTGATGGTTTCGTCCAGTACTCTTGTTAGTCTCCTGATATCCTCAGAATTCAGGATCTGTCCCAAAAAGCTACATCTCCCAAAACCTGTGATGGAGTATCGCCATTCTTGTCCCGCCTAGGACGAGCCCTAGAGATTTCAGTAGTACTGGCTGCATATACCCCAGGTAGCATAATTCCCAAATAACAAGTTCCCTGCCAATCCCTAGGTAGCCATGGATAAGCTTCATTACCGCAAACAAAGTACACAGGTTTGCCTACATACAAAGGTCTGTCCTCACTGGTTAAGTGTGCAACACTAGTGCAACCCTCAAAATCACCCATTGACTGAGTACCATTCCTCTGTATGCAGAAAGAAACTGATTCAGGGCTATGGTTAACAGTGTAGGAAGGTGGTGTGGCGTCCCTATTGCCTATAGGAGCCATCTTAAAAGAAATCAAAGATTGAAAAGGTCGGGACAATCTATCAGAAGGCCTCATAGAAGCGACATTAAGCTTGGTCCTATTTGTGAAGAGTGAGCATCCCAGAGGCATTAAGACCCACCTTTCAAAGTCGTTCAAATTCATCCCATCAAAGTTCCCTGAGATGCTATCATTCCATCGGCCAAAGAATAGTGCCCGTAAAGAAGCATACCATGCAGTAGTTAAAGGCAAAGGGTGAATATACCAGCCCAACCCTTTTTCCCCATGTAGCGGTAAATGGGAGCATATCTAGCAGTTTATCCTCTTCAAAATGGCATGAGTTGCGTTCATTACAAGTAGTAATGTATTGTTATGATAGCTCTGTCTATGTTGAGAGTCTCTAGGAGATAAAGTGTGCAGGTGCACGAAAGGTGTAGATACAGTAGGAACATTCTCAGTAGGCAAGCATGTTTCAAGTGGACGTACTTCTTCCATTTACCAAAATCCTAAGGCAGCTAATATTGTGAAACTGGATAACGCAGTTACAAGAAAACAACACGTTTTAAAAAACCATGGGCCTCATTACAGGTCGGGCGGTCTGGAATTAACAGTGGCGGTAAACCCGCCGCCACTGTTAATTCTGGACCGCCCGATCCCAAGTCCTGCAGGCGGGAGGTGATCTTCCCGCCAGGTCTGACCTGGTGGGTTGAACACCTGCCGCCTGCAGGCGGACTGTAAACACCAGCACCATCACGAGATGGTGCTGGTGTTTCCACTTCCCCATTCCCATTGAGTCCTATAGGACTCAATGGGAATGGGGATTTACACCATTCCGCCTCTGGGATTCCCAGGACACCAGGGTCTTAATCCCCTGGTATTTCCGGGAGTCACGGAGGCAGAATGGTAATACGAGTCCGGCGGTAACCAGGCTGTTTTACCGCCGCGGTTACCGCCGGA
Organism: Ambystoma mexicanum; assembly: GCF_040938575.1. NCBI lineage: Eukaryota > Metazoa > Chordata > Amphibia > Caudata > Ambystomatidae > Ambystoma > Ambystoma mexicanum. The sequence goes on along the minus strand of NC_090930.1, from coordinate 349,651,207 downwards.
CTCGTAATGAGGCCACATGTATTCGATCGTCCATTGTCATTGTTGGCCACACAGTCACTTGTTTGTTCTGCACAAGTAGGGGTGATAACAGGCATTGTTCGTTTAAGCTCTTTTCTGATAAGTTCCTGCGAAAACTCTGTAGTCCATTTGCTGGTGATCTCCTGATCACGCGTTTTCTTAGTCTTTCCCTATACCTAGCCACCTACTTTCCTTCAGATGCAAAAGATGGGGTGAAGGACAAGCCCTATATTTATTTTCCTTTGGGCACAGCCAAACTGTGCAGTAAGTCTATCTCCGTGGACGCAGATTGTACCTTGTGACTCCTGGTACAGTGTGATCTGCGAACAGCGTGTCATTGCTTCCTGATGGAAGTGATGAATTTGCAGCAGAACCAGACAAAGATGCAAAATGATCTGCAGGAGAGTGCGGAGACGAAGCAGTAGTTTCCCCAGGCCCCGCAGGCTCAGGGAGTGTCTCCGAAGCACTCTCAGTACTGCTCAATGCTGACTGATCGCTGGGAGCAGAGCAAGTACGTTTCTCCTTATCTTCTCTGTCGTGTGGCAAAGGGAAAGGTATCCTCTTGACATGGGAAGCGTGGAACCAGTGTTTCTTCCCAGCTACTCGTACAGCAGTCTGTGTGGCCAATAGGACCTGATGCGGCCCTCTCCACCACGGTACGAGACAGGATGCTCTCTCAAATGACTTGGTCAGCACCCAGTCACCAGGTCGGATGCTGTGACCTGGCCCCTCATATTTGGCTGGGAGAGCTTCTCACACCTGTTGATGAATCAAATACAAATTTTGAGTTAACTGCTCACAATATTCAGAAAGAAGTACATGCTCTATATCCCTCAAAGCCCCAGGTTTAGGAAGATTCCAAATGTTATCTGGCCTGCCCATTATCACCTCATACGGGGAGAGCCCAGTCCTAGTCTGTGGGGTTGTGCACATAGAGAGTAACACTATTGGTGCCGGCACACGTCTTAGCGAGTTTTTTCATCAAAATTGCATTGTGCCGTTCTACCAATCCAGCACTCTGATCATGTCTGGCCGAATGGAACCGTTTATCGATCTGTAATCCCGCACATATTTGTAGAATTACAGCAGCGATAAAATGTGGACCATTGTCCGACCAGATGACCCTTGGCAAACCAAACCTAGGAAAATATTCCTTAAGCATTTTTTTCACCGTTGTCATTGCTGTGGCATCTTTTACAGGGAAGGCTTTAACCAAATGACCGAAAGCACAAATAACAACCAGACGTATTTCAGATTCTTACAACGCTCCAGTTCAATAAAGTCAAAGTGAATCACTTTGAAAGGGACAGAAGGTGGACCAAAACTACCCCTTGGTGTCGATGTACCCTTCCCCAAATTATGATGTAAACAGACCATACAACGCTGAACGAAATGCTCAGCAGTTTTTGGGATGTTAACATTTACCCAGATAGTTTCTAACATTTTGCAAATTGTCCTAGCGCATATGCGAGTGGGACCATGAGCCATTGAAACCATCATAGTGATGTACGCGTCTGGCAGCATCCATTCACCCTCTAGGTTATCAACCCAGCACCCATCATCATCCCACCTCGCCAAGCCCTCAGCCCATTGCTTAGTTTCCTCTAGAGTGGCATCGGCTGGGATATTCTTTATAGCATCAATACCTTTATCTATAGTACAGACATTTGTGGCTTCCCTTGTAGTGTACATATCTGAATAGAGATCAGTAGCAGTCTGTTTGGCTATCTGGTCAGCGGAAGTGTTCCCTTTCCCTACATCATCTGTAATTTTCTGATGTGCCGCACACTTCATAATTGCTAGCTGAGTGGGAAGTTCAAGCGCTGAGAGTAACTGAACAATCAACGTGTCAAATTGGATCATCATTCCATGTGAGGACAAGAAACCTTGTTCTGCTCAAAGTTTACCAAAGTTGTGAACTACCCCAAAAGCATACTGACTATCATTATATATATATATGTTTTCTCTAAGCCCTTCGTAAAGTTCACAAGCTCGAGTCAATGCAATAGTCTATGCGGCCTGCACGGAGTTATGCGAAATTCTTTTGGTTTCCACAATCGTGCTTAGTGTAGTGAAGGCATAAGCAGCAGTGGATGTTCCATCCGGAAGTTTGAAGCAGGAGCCATCGCAAAACAGCTCCCCTTGTGGATCGTTCAAAGGTGTGTCTTTCAGATCAATTGTGCATTTAGTTTCTTGCTCTGTCGTATAAAGGCAGTCATGTGACATTTCGTCACTGCAAGCAATATCTTGCGGAAGGGGTAATAATTCAGCCGGATTCAGTACACAACACCTCTTAATTTTAATATGCGATGCAAACAAGATCAATTTGTATCTCTTTATTCGTGCGGAGGTGAGATGTTGTGTTTCAGTTCTATTTAATAGAACATCTACAGAGTGAGGTACCAACAAGGTTAAAGCATGGCCTAGGACCATACCCTTGCTCTGTTTTACAGATGCAGCAGCAGCGACAGCTCTCAGACATCTCGGCAAAGCGCATGCTACAGGATCAAGGGTGGAGGAAAAGTAACCGCACAGCCTATTCTTCCCTCCATGTTCCTGCGTTAACACAGCCAAAGCACATCCATCATGTTCATGCTCACACAACTCGAAGGCCTTTTCGTAATTTGGTGTGCCCAAAACCGGTGCTGAACACAGTGCAGTCTTGAGCAAATCAGAAGCTTTCTGGTGTTCCAAGTTCCACGGCAATGGCAAAGAAATGCCCTTCTTTGTCAAAGCCAACATTGGTTTGATCACTAGTGAAAAGTTTGGGATCCACTGCCTACAGTAAGAAGCCATTCCAATCAAGGCTCTGACTTTCTTCTGTGCATTTGGGACAGACATGCTACAAATGATTTTAATCCGTTCAGGCGTCAATCTTCTTCCGTCCTTTGACAGGAGATAGCCTAAATAGGCGACCTCCTATCGACAATATTGAAACTTTTTAAGTGAAGCTCTATGTCCATTCTTTGCTAGTTGAATAAGCAATAACACGGTGCCCTCCTTGCAAGCATTTTTTGAGTCTGCAGCTAAAAGAAGGTCATCGACATACTGAAGCAATGTACAAGTAGCAGGCAACTGAAGCGTATCAAGCTGCTCTTTCAAAACCCTACTGTAAATGCTTAGACTTTCCGTGTACCCCTGTGGCACACGGGTGAATGTAAACGAGCGTTACCCTAGGGTGAACGCGAACAGGTATCTGCTGTCCTTGTGTATAGGAATGCTAAAGAAGGCATTCTTAAGATCTACAACACTAAAATGAGTAGCAGAAGCTGGAATCATCGTTAGTATCGTCGTTACATCAGGCACAATAGGAAATTGTGGAGCAACAATCTTGTTGATAGCACGTAAATCAATAATAAAACGAAAAGGAATTGCATTATCTCCTTTCTTATACACCGTAAAATCGGACTATTGCACAAACTACCTGCAATTTCTTCAATTACCCCACGGTGTACAAAATCGGAAACTATACACTTCAGAGCTTGCTCACCATCAGACGAAATCTTATACTGTGGAATAGTGGCAACTTTACTCCAGGTTTCAAAATGATTTTAACAGGCTCAATCTGTAAAACACCGACATCATTGTAATCAATTGCCCATAAACACTCCGGAACATCAGAAAATTCCGACGGCAAATGTCTAGCCAGAAACTGTGAGGCAGAAAAATGCTGTGGTGAAATCGTCAAACGCACTCCATCCGAAGAACAATGAATTACTGCATTTAATTCCTTCAACAGATTCAACCCCAGCAAATTCTCACCACAGTTTGATGTCAAAAGAAGTGGACAGTTATCCGTAAATGGACCCAGTGAAATCGGTACGGCAGAGAAACCGGACTAACCACTGGCGTACCAGAAAACCCTCCAGAAACATTAGTTTGCCCTGACAGTGGAATGTCTGGAACCCGTGAATGGTCAATGGAACACTTGTGTGCTCCTGTATCTATCAAAAATAGATGTTTCCTATTTTCCACTATCATTTCAACGTGTCGGTTCCAAACCCTGCTCCGGGCAATCCTAGCGAAACAATATATCATCAAAGGGAAGGTCTTCAGAGAGATAAGCAGTGGAAGGATGATCAAAACTATTTCTATTATCCATACTCAGTGGCTGATTGTCTTGCGAAAAGGACTGAGGATTCTGAGAAAACTGGCTTCTACCAGGACCCCCTGCCCCAGGGCGGCCTCTGGATTGTCTACCCATGATACCAAATGTGTTATTCGACCTCTGCTGGAGGATCGGGCATTTTGCTCGCCAATGACCCTCTTGTCTGCAATAGGCACATTGGTTCACGTGTACAGGACCCAACGGCACATTACCTTGTGGAACATACTGACCCCAAAACTGTGTACTACCCCCTCTAGGACCTATAACAATTTGTTGTAACAACACCTTCGTTTTCAAGTCTCCCTTTTTCTTTTCAATCCTTTCATTCTCATTATTGACTCGGTTTTCATAATACTGAGCCATATGCAACACTTCAGAATGAGACTTAGCTTGCCAAACGCTCTCAGAAGTCATAATTTGCGACTGGATGTCAGGTAACAATCCACGCACAACTTTGTCCACAAATAATCGTTTTCCAGACTCTGTGCTTTAATCTTGTCCACTAAAATCTGAAAATACTTGTTCAAACCGATTGAAGAATTCGGTAGCACCATCAGACTTTCCTTGGACACGGGCAATAAGTTTGTCCCAAACAATCCTTCTCTCAGGAATTAAGGCTTTCAGTTTTGTCACTATTCTATCAGGGAAAGTCAGTATTACCTGCAGTGGTCTCTCACCAGCTGGTCTATCTCTATCTTGTCTAGCCAAATTATCCCATGTGTCCCCTAACCCTGGTACATCGTCTACTGTCCTAATCTGTTTCCACAAATCGGCAGGTAGGAGCACAGGAAATAACAAATCTATATCACCCAAAGTGAATACTGAGGACAGCAAGACAGATTTTATTTCTTTATAAAACTCTGTCAGATTCTTCCTGATATCTGGGATAGATTGTCTAATAGTATTCACCTCCTGCCTTGAGAACGGGACGTGAACAAACTGCAATACATATTGTGCATCAATGTCATAGGCGGCTACACCCGTTGCGCATTAGCCGGAACCTCAACTTTAGGGATAAATGTTAGAGGAACCTCTATCATAGGCAACTGAGAAGTAGGCAACTCCGAACGCTTACTGAGCAACAGAGCTAAATCGAGCACTAAAGTAGCTGAAGAAGTGTCAGACGAAAAAGCTCTCTTATAGATATTCAATAATTCTGTGGGACAGCAAATCTTTCTTTTATTACATTCATCCTGCAGGTATTCCACCATAACCTGTATCACTTTCCTCTGCATTTCTGGCGTATACTGACTATACGTGTCATATTCTTCTGCGGGAGATATCGACATGTCTGAAATCCATCTAAGTGCATCTCTTGTGCAAATTCGCGTTTCTTCACTCATCGATTTACAAAGAGGAAGGAACTGTTTCTGTTCAAATATAGTGCCCAAACTATCACCATCTATTTCATCATTCCGTACCCATTTTTAACTCCCTTCTATACACAAAAACCCTCTTGATGTGCTCATATACTTGCTCCGCACTATCTCTTGAACATGCTAAAACATTGAGATCCCTCAACCCTTGTGGGAGATCTGCATCATTCAGTCTGTTCCACATTACGGATAAATGAATTCCCAACCCTTCAATAAAGAAATTTTAGGAAAACCTTTTAGATTAGAGAGTGTAGCAAAGACATCAGATTGTTCACTTTTCTCCATGCATTGTCTAGCCAATGCATTCAAATCCTGCTTTCTTTCTTTAGAAACTGTATTACGAGTCACAGTTTTCGATTCTGCTCCCTTATCAACTACACGCGGAACAGAACCACTCGGAAGAGAAAGAGTAGACACATCTTGTACACTAGGTAATGAAGGTGTTACAACTGGTGAAAAAGACAAATCTACCAAACCTACAACAGCAGGCAAAGATGGAGGTACATGTGGAGGAGCAACTATAGGAGGAGGAGAAAAATCTGGTGGCAGAGGAGCAATAGGAGGAGGACTAGGAGGTGCAGGATTTACTACGGGAGGAGGAACAGCAGCAGGAAGAGGTAAAGCAACAGGAATAGGTACATAAGGAGGTGGCGCCGTGGCGCCAGGCCTTCGTTCATTTAAAAGCTTGTCAATTAATTCATCTGAAACATGGAAATCTTTAGATGGGTATATTTTCTGGATGCGGAGCTGGAAAGCCCTAGCCATATTTCTAACTGACTCTGACTGTTTTTGTTGATCATACAATAACGCTTTCTGGGCATTCGACATATGTCGGCGCGCATGTTTCTCTCTACTTTTAAGCTGCTGCATAGCTTCTTTCTTCCAATTTTGTAATCAAACACTGCAGGTCTAGCTTTTTTTCTTTAACAATATAGATTCTAAATATAATATGCAAGAAATCTCAAAGCTACCATTGATTGGCCACTGTAGTTCGGAAGCATGTCTAGTTTGTGCCAAATATCATTAAACACTATACTACCAATACCATGCTTACAGTACAAAGTACATGCCGGCGACCCCTTCTGTGGTGCTGGACGGCTAAATTCCAAAGATTGTCTGTCTCTGCAGAATAATGCCCTGAAACAGGCAGACAATTTCTCGGGCATATCAGATTACTGGTGTTACCTGGTCAATAATTGTACTCGCGAGAACAATGTGCCAAAATCAAATATCAGGATACTTAGGAATCGGGGCACGACTCACCTGATCAAAGAACTAAGGGAGGTCCGATTGGATTACTAAAGACAACAAAGGACCCTCGTGGTTGGTGATTTCGGCAAAACTGCCCGCCTCGATATATGGACCCATGTCAAGATGCCGCCTCGGACCGCAAGCTCACCATCCAGGGATCGGATCGTGCAGTACTGTTGAGGTGTCGCGTCTCATCCAAGGAGGGTCCCTTTTCTCACCATCCGATCCTGGTCCGATAGCCATGTCAAACTCTCAACGAGGTGGTATCAATCTTGAGGTTCCTTATTCGGGCGCCATCTGTAAAAACTAGGAAATATCGAGGCTGAGTACCACAAAAAGGAAATACACCAAACACAGGCTATAAAGATTCACAGATCTTGTATTCTGCAAAGTTTACAAAGAAACATAGATACAGATAGCTATCTGGCTCTCAACACCCCGCAATGAGTACCAGCCCGTCAGAGAGAGGAGAGAGAGTGCTGGACATCTAAACATTTGTATTTTTATACATGTTCAGCAATATTGTCCAGTCCCTCTACATGTTAATAATCTGTGGTCTAGAGTTTGTGCATAGTTCACATACAGGTTATACAATAATTTGCAAAGGATTATATATGTTTGTATTTCCGCAGTGATACAATGACAGTGTATGTTCACAAATCCTACAACAAGCATCTTTTACAACTATGTTACAATTGAGTTCGGCCTGTGTCCACGCTTGGCGTTTGCACTTCATTGTCTCAGGTGTGTATTTGCGGATTAGTTTTGCGAGCACAGACAATGCTGGGACAACAGTTCATGCTCAGTACAAGGCCTCATTACCTAGTCTAAACATTCGGCTCTTTGTCAGTCTAAACATTAACAGAAATCAAAGGTCGACAGGCTTGGTTGCAAGTTGAGAACACAGTCCACCATTTTTGAACAGAGAATATACGAACAGAAATCAAAATGTCGGATGATTCTAAAATGGTGGCAAAGTCGATCCAAAATCGGAACTTTTGCAATGCGGTTTTCTTCACAGAGCGACTAGGCTTGGGCCAATATAAATAAAAAGGAGGCACAATATGATTTCCGTTTAACAAAGCCTACTCCAGCCCTGCCACCCACCTTTTCGGTTATCAGACCCATGAAGCGTGAGTCAGTTGAGGTTTTTGCTGCCACTTTCTTCCCCCCTCTTTTCCCCTAAGCTGACTCACATCCTGACACAGCCCTTTCCATGCTCACTGCTATATCCGATACTCTTCATGCTCTTGCCCCTGTCATGAGGATCCGCTTGAAGCCCAAAGCCAAGTGCAACTCTTGGTAGTACTCGGACGTCGTCACCCTTAAATGCAAGTGCAGGGTGGCTGAGAGTAAATGGCCTGCTTCTGGTATATCCTCTGATAAACTGGCCTGCCTTCTCCTACAAAGGCAATACCAGCTCTCTGTCCGCACCAAGAAGAGAGCCCACATCCAAGCCCACGTCTCTGCGGCATCTAACAACTTGGCTGAACTCTGCAAGGAGCTGGCCAATCCTGCTGCAATCTCGACCTCTCCTGTCCCTTCCCAGGCTCTCTGCAGTGCCCTGGCCTCTCATTTCCTCTCTCTCTTCCTCTCCCCCTCCTCCCTCCAATCCCTGCTCATCCTCTGGCCATTATGCAGCACCTCTCCTGCCTCCTTCTCTGCCTTTCCCCTTTTCTCCTCAGATGAGGTTTCTAGGCAAGTCCGATCTAGAAAAAAGTCTTGTCAAAACAGGTTCACCCATGTTCACCCCTGCTTGTCCAAAACCAACAAGGACCACATTGACACCCTGGATCCTGCTCTGGCGGATATTTGCAACCACTCCTTCACCACTGGAGTCTTTCCCCCGCCCTGAAGCACACCCTTGTGCACCCCCTTCATAAGAAGCCCTCTGCCAACCCTTCCTGCCCAGCTAACTGTTGTTCAATCTCCATCACTCCTTTCCTGGGAAAACACCTGGAAAAGATGGCCATCTCCCAGCTTAATCTTCACTCTGAATCTGTTGGTTGTCTCCATGACCTTCAGTATGGCTTCAGAGCTGCCATAAGCATGGACACTGCTCTTCTGAACATCCAAAGACCTGCTCTCCTCATCTCACTTGATTTATCTTCTGCCTTTGAGATGGTCAACCATGCCATTCTGCTCAACCGTCTTCATGATAACCTGGGTGTCACCGATCAGGCCCTGGCTTGGCTGACCTCCTTCCTCTCTGATCGACCCTCCCAGGTCGAACCTGGGTCCTTCCTCTCCTCTATCTCTATCTCTACCTGTGGTGTTCCCCAGGGGTCTAACCTCTCTACTTGGCCTTTTAACCAATACCTGTCACTTCTTGCCCACAACATTGCCGCTCTCTACCCCAACTTTCAGTGCTAGGCGGATGACACGCAACTCATTTTCAGGCTCCCTTCTGCCACCTCTTCTCCTTCTCTCCTCTCTGACTGTCTGTCAGCCATCCAGGAGTGGTGGGCAGCCAATGATATCTGGCATAATGCCAGTAAGACTGAGATTCTCCTCATTGGCACGCCGGCTCCCTCATTTCCTGGCACTCTCTAGCCAGCCTCTCTTGGCCCTCTTTCTGCTCCCACCTGTGAGGCTAAAAACCTCAGGGTCATCTTCGACTCCACACTCTCCTTCTCTGCTCAAATCTCTAACGTCTCTAAGAAGTCACACTACCAGCTGCACCTCCTCAGAGGTATTCTTCCTTTCCTCTCCTTGCCGCAGAAGCTCACTGTCTCCAGAACTCTGGTTCTCTCTAGGCTGGCCAACTGCAACAGCCTCTTTCTAAATCTGCCTGCCTCTACTCTCCGCCCTCTGCAACTCATCCAAAACAGGACTGCAAGACTTGTCCTTGGCTTCAAGCCCAGGAATCGTATCTCTCCAGAACATAAATCTCTGCACTGGCTCCCAGTGATGGCGAGAATTAAGTTCAAAACCCTCTGCATTGTCCAAAAAGCTTCTGGGGCCTGGCGCCTCTATATCTTCAACTCTCTCTTCCTAAATATCTTCCTTCTTGAGCTCTGTGCTCATCCGCCTCCAACTCCCTCAGGGTCAGCCACTTCTCCAAGCAGCGAGCCGGTGGTGGATCTCTTTCTTCTGCTGTTGCCTCTCTCTGCAACAGCCTCCATGCCCATCTGAAACTTGAGAGGAACCATCTCTGGTTCCGGAAGCACCTCAAGACCTTCCTCTTCGCTTCTGCTTTCTCCCCTTCTCTCCCCTGTTGATCTCCTGGCTGAATATGAAATTGCACTGGTAACCTGGCTACCCTATGATTTCAGGCGAGGGTCCCCTCCCCACCAGTTGCAAACCTGCACTGCTCCCCTGGCAACCCTTTCACTCGGGGACTGTTTCTGTATCCCTACAGCCCCTTTATCACTTGACACCTGATGTCTGCACTTAACCTTGCACTTGCCACCAGCTGGCTGCACTTTTATTTATTATTTATTGTCTTATTTTTTAATTTATTTTACTGTTTCCTATTTACTGCACTGCCCCCTCCCCTTTTCCCCTGCACTTTTCCCCTTCCCTCCTCCCCTGCACTTGCGCAATCTCAATGTCACCTGGCCTAATTGGATTGCTGTCTCTTTCTTCCCTCGGTTTCCCCTCCCCTACCTTGTCGCACCTTGAAACACTTGTGTATAGGTCCATTATAAATGCCATATCATATAATATCATAACAAGCATTGGCTGCTGCTGATTTTGACATTGAGAAATCTACAACTGTTGTCTTGGGGTGTTCATTGACAATGTAAATTGAATATGCTGTATTTGCAATACTGGAGCGGTCCAAATCTACATTGACTACACAAAGGGCTTCCGCTCATGAAGTGATTCATTCAAACTCATCTATTCATATTGTTTGTTGCAAGACCGTGAACTCGGCTACCTTTTGACTGAATCCATTACTGATGATGAAGTGCACAACTCTGTCACATATGAGGACCCTGAGGATGACATTCCCAATTTCTGTGACCATGCTCTAGATGACAGCGAGGTGTTCTTCACTGATATGTCCTCAAATACTGACCAGGAGACAGGCCAGCTACATACTGGGGCAGCAGTGGTGTGATTAGTTGATGGGAAATTTAAGGATATTGTGCAACTCAGGGTACCCAGCCATTATTCAGCTCAGGCAGTGGAACTGATTGCTCTTATGAAGCACTTGAGGCAGCTCAAGGGTGCATAGTTACAATTTATTCTGACTCAGGTTATGTTGCTATCACTGTCCATTCAGGGTTGTCGAGATGGATGAGGAGAGGATTTCGTAGAACAGACAGGTCCCCAGTGTAGCATGTGGCCCTGTTGGACCGATTGATTCATGCCCTGTCACAGCCCACACTTGCTGTGGTGTAATGCTTATGCGAGATTCAAGCTAAAATAAAATGGCGCCGGTGAGCAATCATCTTGGACATTCACCTTCCATCACTATAATAAAGCCTATGTTTTTCGTTAGTACAGCGAGCTCAGCAGAGTAGACATGCATCTCGGCAGCAAAGGCAAAACAAGGTCACATAAATAGTGTTGCCGAATCAACTTACTGTGGAGAATAGTTACGGTATTGTCTGCTGAAGGCCAAACTGAAAAGCGAGTGGAGAGCTCTGCAGGTGCAGTGATAATGGGTCCTGGGAATGAATGCGAGAAGAGTGGAGCTGGGTTTTTCCACTGCTTCTGGATGTTTTTTTTACACTCTTTGTCCCTTGCACTTGTGATCTGCTCTTCGGCCGAGGGCAGCCATAACTGAAAGAGGCAGGGATATGCCCCCAAAAAAGAGAAGAGGCTTGTACACCAAAAAGTCAGTCAGGACCTGTATCCTCGGGTGATGTAGTCTTGCTGTTTGGAAGGACCCTCCGCTCCAGACCCATTATTGCTCATGATTTCTTGTCTACCTGCTCTGGGACTAAGTAGTGTCGTAGTGGCCTAGATGAAAGTGTCTTCTGCAGCCGCATTAACAGTGATGTTGTTTTCTTTCCATGTTCTTCTATGAATAACTATATGTTTATATGGTGTGTTGTATTCACATATTATATATATATATATATATATATATATATATATATATATATATATATATATATATATATATATATATTACATGGCCACGGTAGTGGCCATGTAGTTATGGTTAAGTTGCTGTTTCCATAGGAAGAGCACTTTTTGGGCGGCTTATAACTTGGCTCTCCCTGGACGGATCCTCACCAAACTTTGCAAAAAAAGTAGTTGGGTCACTCTGAAAAAACTTTTTTTTTTCCCATAAACTGAATGGGAAAAAACTTTGTGCACGGCTACAGCCCGAACCGCTGGACGGATTTACACCAAATTTGCGGCAGGAGCGGCGGCCTGGTCCCAAAAGCGTGCTTTTGTAAATTTGGTGTAAATCTGTCCAGTAGTTTTTTAAAAAAATGACCAAAATGTAAGGCAAAAAAATTAGTGATATCTGCGTTCCCTTCGCGGACGGACTCCGATTGGCCCATGGGCTTGCGTCATGTCCGCGGACATGCAACGTGTTCGCTGATTGGACGGCGAGGGGCGTGGAGCGCGTCAGATTTTCTGTGGCGCCCACCATCTTGTATTCGCAGTCGACCGCGTACAGCGCAGTGAAACGTGGATAAAAAATTGTATTTAGTGCCGTGTGTTGGTGTGTAAGAGTGTTTGGGGAGGGTGGGGGAGTATGAGATAGCTTCAATGTTTTGTTTTTTTATGTGCTAGACCTTTTTGTTGCGTTCAATTTGTCCGCGGAGAACACGGCTGTTCTGACATTTTGTAAATAAACTAAATGGTGGGGTGTTTAGAGGACGGAGTATGTGTCATTTTTGTTCGCAAGGAAGGTAAAAATGAGCTATGAACACTCGCGGTGTACTTAATTGTTCATAAATACACAAACTGGGGGTGTCCTCAGGACGCTGTCCGTATTGTAATCTGTCTAGTTGAATGTGTTCTAAGAACACTCGCAGTGTCCCGAAATGGTTGCAATTACACAAAATGGGGGTGTTCTTAGAACGTTGTTTGTATTATTCGTTGTCAGGGTGAAAGTGTTTTAAGAGCACTCCTTTTGTTCGCTAATAGTACAATTTCCTAGGGGCGTCAACTGACTTTTTGTCCACTAAAGAAACGATAAATCCGGCTGGTGTGCGCCGACATTATGTGATAATCCTATGACTGGCGCTATTGACCTGGCTGACTTGCTTTTGCGACACTAAATCATATCTCCCGCCTCTAAGCCTGATATTATCAAAGCATTCATATTCCCCGCCTTTCTCCGTGACGTTACAGGGTGCATAATGAAATGCGCCCAGTCGTCTCCAGTACTACGCGACTTTACACAGAACCCGGAAGACAACACACATTATGTCACAACACAGCGCGCCACAATTCGGAATATGAAACTGTGATTTAAAAGCGAAGAGCAAGATTGTAAATGTTGTAAAGTACATTTATTTGACATCAAATGTTTAGAGAATATTCAGCAATTTGCATTTGTCTTTGTTGTCGATCCGCAAAAGTTCATGTTGAGACACGCGATGTTCCTTTGCGGTACAGAGAGTGTTAGATCAGCTTACAACTCAGTGCGCCACAATTCGGAATATGAAACTGTGGTTTAAAAGTAAACAGCAGGATTGTACATTTGGTAAAGTACATTTATTTCACGTAAAATGTTTAGTGAATGTTCAGCGATTTGCTATTGTCTCTGCTGTCGATCAGCAAAAGTTTATTTGGAGCCACGCGTTGTTCCTTTGCAGTAGATAGGCTGTTGGTTTATGATAAAAGCAGTAAATGGTCGCTCTGATAATCGGAAGGTTGCTCCAACAACGAGCCATTAGACCACCCTATTGGTTGGTATGTTGTTTGTAGCCGCTAGTACTGCGTAAGGGCATATTGGTCCTTGGCGATTGTCCCATAAAAGAGTGAGGGTCATGAAGTTGCATATTTGGACTTGCGCCTGGCAGTCGAAGACCCCATCCGCTGGAGTCTGTAAATCGTGACATAGACAAAATGGGGCCAAGTACCTGTTTTAAAAAACATAAATTAGTCTCACCAGCCGATCTTCATTAAAAATCATCATTTTATTTATTAGGGCGTGAAACTATTTGCTATCAAAGATAGTGCAACAGAGTATGTTAATAATAAAATAATAATATTTTCCCATTCATATAGCGCTAAGAACCGTGAGGTATGTAAGCGGTGCTTATTATTAACCATGGTGTGTGGTGCTCATTTATCGACCATGGAAGGATGAAAGGCTGAGTTTCACCTTGCCGGGATTCAAACTTGCATTAGCAAGCTGTGCATGGATGTCAAAGCGAGCGCTGTACTCGCTGTGCCACTTGACAGGCTACAGTGAAGTGGCACAGCGAGTAGAGCGCTTGACCGCCTATAGACCGGTTAAATTATTTCTATTAACCCACCCTGTGTCGTCTGCCTTTTTCAGAGCCCTCTAAACGACAGGGGATCAATTCGGCGGTGATAATGCGCGGTAGAAAACATTATGCCACTTTCAACGAACAAGTTCAACTTGAGTGGTCTTTAATGCTACGCTATTGTAATTATATTTGGTATAAAGTAATCTAAAGGGTTACTTACAGTACAATTGCAATTTCCATTGTCTACGAGCAGTGCAATCCCAAAATACGACTCTGCGTGTGCCAACGATCTTTCGTATAGTGATATAATATGTAAAAGTGGTTTCGTTTCAGAAATTTCATCTTTATCTTCTCTTACGTTTTAGCAACACTCCTTCAAGAGAAGTCTTTCATCACAATCTCTGTCTGTCAAGGTCAAAACACAATACAACCTTATAGTCTGCTTCGTGAGCCTCTTCGGGGCCCGAGAAAAAATGGAAGCAGCTTACCTTCACTGTGAACGAGCATAAATTCTTACTTTGCGACATTCTGTGTAAAGCCATCTGTAGAAGTTGTGGAAGCAGCTGACCTACACTGTGAACGAGCATACATTCTTACTTTGCAACATTCTGTGTGAAGCCATCTGTAGAAGTTGGTTTTTGCACGCCATGTTTGTATATTGTTTGCGTGATATTAAAAAAACTTTGTTAAAGGGACGTTATGGTTAAGTTGCGCTATTAAAAACCTATGAAATTCAGTGAAAAAACTTTGTTAAAGGGACGTTATGGCTCAAAGTAAAACCGAAAAACTCCTGAAATTCGCCAGTTATGGTAACATAAGCAACCATAACTCGCGCCACCGTGCACTGCTAACACTAACACCCAGGACATCAAAGATGACATCACAAATGTCATTGATGACATAATTGATGACATCACATGGCTGGCTCTCCCTTTTTATCCTTTACTGACATATCGAAGTCACATAGTTTTCTTCAGTAACAGTCAGGAAGTAAAAATTGAAAAGGTACTATATTTGTAGACTTAGGGTCCTGTCACATCATATGAAACATGTACATAGCAGAAGATACAGGCTTGAAAGAGAGCAATCCTTTCTGTGCATGAAGATAATCATTATGGTTATCAGCACTTTCTCATAGTTTTATTTTTATTACTCTACCTTCCCTCTATATGCTCATATTTGTATACATTATACTCACTCTCCATAGAGTGAATGGGAAAAAATGTTTGCTCGCGCATACAGCCCAACCCGCTGGACGGATTTCCACCAAATTTGGACCAGGAGCAGCGGCTTGGTCCCGAAAGCGTGCTTTTGCAAATTTGGTGAAAATCCGTCCAGTAGTTTTTTTTAAAATGACCAATAGTGCCCTGAGTTGGTTGTGGCTCCTGCGTGGTAGATTATACCTATTGTTGTGAAGGTTTACCTACCAAGTGATATTTGACCATGTGTGAATCCAATCAGCTTGCAGTTCTTTTTGGTACCATCTGCATTGTAACGTAGAGTATTACGTATTTACTATGTGTTTGTATTACTAACGTGGAGCGATTATCTGAATTGCAGGTCGAACATAATCTACCGTGGTTTGCTTTTTGTACAAGTTGCTGAAATGGAACAGATTCACAATTAGGTATTGATATATACACAAAGCGCTCATTGGGGATTTGTTCTTGTGTCACATTGTTGCAGAGAGTGCATGTATGTTTCCACATGTATGAAATCTGGAAGATTTCATTTATAGGTATGTTTTTGTTTTCCAGTACTAATAGTAAGTACATTAGAAATTCTTGTGGATCTTCCTGTGAGTTTATAGTGAATTTCACCATTCCAGCACAGTAGTCCAATTGTTGTCTCATTCCATAAACACTATACGTGTTGTCAGGATTGTTTGCTGCATTTCTGTGAAATACTAACATTTGCAAAAACAATGGGTCTGTACTGTGTAAGTAAATGTTCTCAACAATTGATGGTAATTGAAATAGAATATTCATTGCTACATTTGCGTAGCAACTTACATCAAGTATTTTTGAGAGTTTAAATGGACCAGGTAGTTCTGTATCTGACTGCAT
This sequence comes from Ambystoma mexicanum, assembly GCF_040938575.1. Lineage (NCBI taxonomy): Eukaryota > Metazoa > Chordata > Amphibia > Caudata > Ambystomatidae > Ambystoma > Ambystoma mexicanum. The sequence goes on along the minus strand of NC_090930.1, from coordinate 349,635,033 downwards.
TTTTTGGAGTGTGTCTTCCTTCTTTGAAGAAGAACCTGGTTTACTTTTCCTAATTGATTCTTTTTTGCTTGTGGCACTTGATGAAGTATTACTTTCTTTTAGTCTCTTTGGAGGATTTGCAGTGACATCCTGTTGCTTTTCTGTTTGATTTATTTTTCTTTTATAATGTTTTACTTTTTGTGGAAGATAATATGTGTTTAGATGGGGAGTGTATAGTGAACAAAGTCTATTGTAATCTAAAATGCAAGGAATATCAGCGTTTATTTAACTTGCATCAAAATTGATTAGAAATAAACCCTCAAGTGTACGTAAGCATGATAGTGATACATAGCTCATGCCTTCTTTAAAGACTGTGTTACCAATGTCTATCATTGCTTTGTCTAGGGTAAGACCTTGTGATTTATGAATGGAGACTGTGTATGCAAGAGTTAGAGAAAATTGTTCTCTGTGTACATGCAAGTCTTTGAAGAGAAGGAATTGAGCTGTTGAGCGTCCTATTCTTTTTACTTCTGAAAGTTTGTCAAAGAGAATATTGACAAACTGAATTTTGTTGTCACGTGGGTATGTTTGAAAGCCAACAACTGTACCCAGTGCTCCATTAACTAGTCCTTGGTCCACGTCAGGGTTACGTTTCAGCATTACTCTGCAATTTAAGGATAATTTGAATATCTTTTCCAAGCCTGCTGTGCTTGAGATTGATTTTTCTAAACTATTTAGTCTTGTTGTGGCTTGGTCACACATGGGTAGTGTCATTCCATGTACATCTAGTTTGTCTGTGGCGCTAATTTCCATTATTGGTTGCATTTCTTTACTTAACATTATTTCATTGAATTTGAAACAGCTTGCAGGAGTTGGCATTAAGGCCATACAATTGACATTTTTGTGGGCTAATTGTTCCATAACATCTGTAGCACATGCTTTATCACCATAAATGCATGAATGTGCCGGGTTTTCAATATTGCTTCTGCTTCGTTAGAAAGTATACCAACCCTGATACTTTTTAAGATGTTGGCATAAGTGAGATCTGCAGATTGGCACATGTTTTCTGTTAATTCTCTGTATTGGAAATGTTGCCAAAGGTTGACATTTCCAATGATGCCAACAGTTTTATGGCAGAGTTTGTGTCCTAATGTTTTAAAAATAGGCTCCACTTTTACTGGTGTCAATTGAAGAAGATCTCCAAAAACAATAATGTGTTTTCCTGCAAAGAGCTCTTCATAGTTTGTTTTGAGTACTTCTTGTAATCTGAGGTGAATCAAAGCCAACATTAGGTTGGGCACCATTCTCACTTCATCTATTAGTAGCATTTTCATTTGTTTCAATACTCTGCCTAGTTCCATTGCAGCTTCTGCAGAAAGTTTGCAATAATCTAATTTGTTTTGGTGTTCTACTGGCAGGAGTAGTAATCGGTGTAAAGTGACACCACCTATGTTGTAGGCAGCTAAACCTTTGGGGGCAGTGAGAACAGCTGTCAGTTTGTTGTTTATCAATTGTAGAAGGAACTTACTGATGATTTTGATTAGGAATGTTTTGACAGAACCAGCTTCATCACTGACATACAATAGTATAGGTTTGTAATTTTGACAGGTGCATTCTTTGTTTTCATGTTGTACACCATGTGCAATTTCTTTTGTTACTTCTTGGAAAATGCTACGTTGTTCATTGTTTAGCTTTGATTGTAGTATAGTTAAGTCCTCTTTTTCTTCATACTGACACATGGTGTTTTCTACTTCTATCATAGCTATTTCTGCCTCATTTGTTATTAGTGGGTCTCCCAGTGGTTCTTGGCTTCCTGTGATAGAAGTTTGACTACTGTCAGGAGTGTCCTTATCTAGTTGGGCCTGGAGTTCTTCTTCATGTTGCTGTTCATTGTGTAACATTGTTTTGTACTGTGCAAAGTTTACATCAGTTATACTGCTTTCATTTGCTTTGAAAGCGTCTTCATATGAGTCATAGTCATCTAGTATTTCTTCTTCTTTTCTCCATGGTTTAAAGAGTTGTAGCAGGGACATGTAATATACTTCTTTATGTTGAGGAGTCTTTAATGACAATTTGATATGATTAATTAAATTTGGTTTGGTGAGTTTTACTAAGATGCCTTCACAGTTTGTCACTTTGTATTTACGGTTTTGTTCATCAGGTTTTATATTTTTTTTGTATGTGTAGTTTTGGGCAATGTGGTATAGGCTCATGGTTTCCAAAGTGGTACTCCTGTTTGGGTAGTATGTGTCCAATAAATTGTTTTTTAAAATGTCTTGGCTGTTGGGATCTTGTTTGGCTATTGTTTCTATATCTTTGTATGATTTTAGAACTCTTTTTCTAGATTTAGCTGGACCAAGACTTAGCCATACTATATTTGCAGATTTACCATACAATGCAGTACCAGTTAATCGATCAGCTGCTTCATAGGATCCACATTCTCTATGGGACAGCATTTTTATGCCCAAGCTGTATAATTTCTGAGACACTGTTTTATCTGATGACAGGTCATTCCAGAGATCTTGGAGCTCTGTTTTTTCTGCTTTGGTTAAGTATGCTGTGACATATCGTGCAACTGCAGTAGAATTGTCTGCAATGTACTGGACGTCTATGTTTGCATTCCATAAGTGGGCAATGATTGCATTGTAATCATTGATATATTTTTCTTCTTCTTTTCTTTTTATGCAATATGTATTTTAGGTGACTTACCTTTAACACTATGTCTAACTGAATACATGAGCTTGTTCAGTTGACCTGTATTTGTAACTCGTCTAGGAAAACCAAATCGGCATTTGGTGTAGTATTTCCCTTTGTTTTTGTATTTGCGACGACAATATTTGCCACATTTATGTCTTTGGAATTGTAACATTTTTGCATGAAGATCACTATTTGCGGATTCTGATGAAATTTCACAAGTGACATATTTTTCAATAAACTGTAAAACAGTGGCATCACTGTCTTGATCAAATTTAGGAGCATATTTAATCCATAAAAGCATGTGGACATGTGGTGCTCCTCTGGCTTGGTATTCTTTTCTCCAAAAGAAGTGTTGCACTTCTCCAAGGGGAAGAACAGTTTTGTTACAAATAAACTGTACTATAGCAATGAAGCGATGGTGAAAATATCTTGAAACATTAACAGGATCCTGTGAACAAAGTTCTCCAGGTGTTAGTATATCTATGTTTGTTTTGTTTTCGTTTGATATGCGTAGGAAAGCATGTAAATCTTCCCATGCATATTCTGCACAACTTAATGTAACAAACCAAGTGGGTGGGCCAAGGTTTCTGATCATACAACGTACATCTCCATGACGTCGAAACCAGTACTCTTTAGTACCACGCATATTTGCTAATAGATTTGTAAGATTTGCTTGTAAAGCCTCATCTTTTTGTTGAACTTTTTGTAATAATTGAGAAGCTGTCATATTTTGAAAGTGTGATCCTGATTTTTATATGTGTGCAAATCCGTAACATAAAGTTGCTAGTTTACTTTCAAAGAGTAGGTGGAATATGTATTCCACATTTTGTTGAAATCTGGGATCTTCAGAATACATTCATAATGAGCGATATTCTGATGCTGATATTTGAATAGGTCTATCATCGTATCTTCCTCCTTTGCCAGTAGGAAAGAGTAGAGGAAACGCATGTGCTTCTATTTTTTTTCCCATATGCTGATTGGTGATCCTTTTGTTTGACGCATTTGTTATGTTTCCAGTGCATCTTCTATGGTGTCATTAGAGTGCAATGGATGAATTGTATAATGGTCTAAAGTGTTTGATATTGTTGCAGGATCTAGGAGCTCAAATTGATCAGCTTCTTGTGTCTCTTGAATTATTTCAGTTGTATCTTTCAAGTATTCTTCAATATTAATTTCTTTATAATATTCATTCTAACTTTATGTAAATCTACCAGTTGTTGCCAATTTTTTTTTGTCTTTTGTAGGTACTCCATTTACCAAGATAGTTAATTGTTTTTGGGTTGTTTTACTTTTTGATAGAGGAGGCAAAGTTTTTGTACAAGAAAATTCTTCTGTTTCACTACATGACTGTATTAGCTGTTGTGTTTCAACTTCTTTTTTACAAATTCTGCTGTAGATGGATGTTTATGTTGGAGACATTTCTTTTCATTTGCTATACTTCTGTGTTCCTTTCTACGGAGTAGCTCTTTGGTAGGCATGCTTTAGGGTCTGTTGAAAAAAATACAGAAGGTATGGGTTGGGGTGTTCTGCAATGCATGTGTGTTGCGTGCATGAGTGTTTGAGTGAGATGATAAAGATGTATGTAATGGTGTGTGATTGTCCATTGGGAAGTACAACTACTAGGGATGGGTATTCTTGAATTAATGTGTTAATAAACTGGGGTTCAGATGACAGAAAAAAGTAAACCAGTGGTGTGGAGAAGTAAAAATAGTATATCTAAAGCTATACAATTAAAACAGTTCTTTCTTCTACAACATCTAAATTCTAGTGGCTGAGTTGCGTAATTTGTGTGGCGAAAAATAGGAATTTGTGGGCCATTCTGCCAGTAAATCACTGTTTAAGACGGGAGGATTTTTGGTCAGAATGGTGCAGAATCTCTATTTGTAGGCACAGAAGTAGCATGAATTAACATTAGAGTGTGTTTGGGTAATAATTCAAATATTATGGTAACAATCTACTTACTTTTTTTTTCTAAAATTAGCAGTTTGCTTCTAAGTTGTTCTTTGTAATTCAAATTCGGCTGCTTATTTTCAGGAGAATGGTCTTCACTGCAATTGTAAAAGAAAGAAATTAGCAATTCGATTTGTATATAGCACTGTTTTTAATTTAGACATAGATTTTTTAAATTGAAATGCTCAGCGCCTTCCTCAAAACCATTAAAACTATCTTATGACTAACTGTAGGAAAGAAAATATCTTTACTATGGCTTGTCAAAATCATAATGTACCACTGTATACCACTATTCCTGTAACTAAGCTTTTCCACGTAAGAGGGAGTCAATGTCATAGCCTGCTTGTCCTATATAAATGTAAGTAATTATATAAACTAAAAAATTAATTATTCTTTGAGATTTGATCATAATAATAATAATAATAATAATAATAATAATAATAATAATAATAATGATGATAGAGTGTGCATGTAATTTTGTTTGATCATATATAGTCTATACATTTTATTTAAAAAATGTTAGTTTAACATTATTTGCGTGTGTGTGTGTGTGTACGAAGAAATTAAATGGTATAAAGGATTGTAAGTCACAGTTCATTTTAGGAGAATGAAAAAATGATCGTAGATTCATTTTACAGATTATACAAGGTAAAGGTCGGTTAGAAAATGTGTTCATGTACTGTATAGAAAATATGCATACCTGTAGTTTGTGTTCATGCATATGAATATGGACGAAGCTGCAAGTAGAAATCTTGGAGACTTGTCTAGTATTTCTCGTAGATCATGCTTGCCAATGGTATGAGACTTGTAGTCCGAGAGATTCACCGTACATTTGCAGTGCTGATCTATGATGATGCAGTTACATGTAGAGGTCTTGGATTTGATTGGTGGGTGGTCATGGGATTTCTTAGCTACATCCAATGAGGGAATGGCACAGAGAGTGAAGTGGAAATGGTAGAAGGGCTGTCCATGTTACGATATGTTCGCGGACATGGCGGTAGTTCTAGGACACTGCATATTCGTCTCTCCTTAAATTCTCTCCTTCTCCACCCCCTCCCTGATACTCTGATCCTCCCCCATCCTTCCCTCCCCCCCACCCGTCTATTATCCTCCTCCTCAGGTCTCTCTATCCCTTCCTGGTCTCTTCTTCATCCCCTCTTCCCCCCCTCTCTCGCCTTCACCTTATCTCACTTCCTCTTCCCCACTCCATTCAACTCTACACCATTTTTCCCTCATTTATCTCTGCTGGAAAATAGTTTTTTCCCTCATTTATCTCTGCTGGCACCCAGGACATGTGTGTTAGTGTTAGCAGTGCACGGTGGTGCGAGTTATGGTTGCTTATCTTACCATAACTGCCGAATTTCAGGGGTTTTTCGGTTTTACTTTGAACCATAACGTCCCTTTAACAAAGTTTTTTTACTGAATTTGATAGGTTTTTAGTAGCGCAACTTAACCATAACATCCCTTTTAACAAAGTTTTTTCACTGAATATATATATACGTATGCTGAGTAAATAAACAGCCTATAACAAGCCTTTTATAATTTTTACCACAGCTATTGGTTGTTATGTGTCTTATTTTTGCCTGTCTGAGTCCAACAGCTTATTGTGCAAGTGGGGCCGGGGAGAGGTAAGTCTAAGGTATTCCCCTACATGGCCCATGCAAAAGCACAATATGTGGTCATCAAGTGTGCCGCCCACACAAGTTGTGCAGACTTCTTTTCCCTTGGGAACTATGCAGCAAAAACAGCATAAAAACTGGCTGCATATTTGCCAGTACCAGATGTCCCGAATCATCCAGAGGTTGTGAAAATGCAGTTGCAGTTGTAGGTACCATAGCCTGCACTTCCTGTTACTGAAATAATTAAGATACAAGGCCAGGTACCGCAGAGTGAAAAGGCCTTATTGCAGAGAAGGGAGTGTGCACAATCTCTGACTGATTTAGTGTGGAGACAGACTAGTACAGCAAGGGTGGTGATGCCCCAAGATTTGGCCTTAGTGGCATTTGACCAACTTCATTATCCCACCTATGTGTATAAAGAGCATATTGCCACAATCATACAAGAAGATTGGCATGTGCCCAATAGGAATTGTTGTCCAGGCATATTTCCAATTGTGTTGTCTGTCAGACAAACAGCACTGGGCAGACTAGGATCTCTGCCTCATCCTACGGGCCCCTTTCGAGATCTTCATATAGACTTTGTCGATATAGGTGACATGTATAATACTTTTTGTTACCTCATAGTTGTGGCCTGTCTGTTCTCCCATTGGGTTGAGGCAGGTCCATGTGCACATCTTGATGCCAAATTGGCTGCCAAGTTTTTAGTCAGAGAAGGGCTCCCTCATGTGGGGTGTGCAAGATGCTTAAAAGTGACTACAGCACCCATTTCTTTAATGAGTTGTTCAAGGAAATTGCATCTCTATGGGGAATTAAGCACAGGCTATGTTCCATTTATTACCCCCTGGCCAACAACGTTGTGGAGAAGATTAATCGTTTATTGAAGTCCACGTTTTCTAAACTATGTGTGACACTGAAAAAGAACTGGGTGCACTGTCTCCCGCTGGCCCTGTTCGGTTTACGGACACAGTCCTGTAAGGCCATCACCTCTCCTTGAAACAAATAGTAAGAGGGAGACATATGCACATACCATTATCTCCTGTGTGAAGTGCTTCTGATGCTCACAGGGGTGCGTTGATTTTGGGGGAGGAGGTTCATTCGTATTTAACTGAGTTAACAAGTGTATTAAATACTTTTCTCAACAGTTTGCCCTATGCTGAATGGAAGAAGGTGAAAACAGTGCTGCATCAGAATCTGTGAGCTTGCCATCATTGCAATTTAATGTTCTATGATTTCTGTTGTTATAATGTAAAGCGCTTTGGATGAAAGCGCTATATAAACACAATAAATACAAATACAAGTACAATTGCACCCTGGTGACAGGCTTTATGTAAAGAACTTTGTCTGCAGGTGCAGTGAGTCTAGGTACAATGGCCTCTACACTTTGGTGTATGTGACTCCACTTGCAGTCAAAGTGAAATAATTACATAACTAGATGCATTTGCCTGATGTTAGGATGGCACCGCAAACATTGAATCCCCTAACTAGCATTTTGTCAGACTGTTTTCTAAGTTGGTGTTGTACCTTACATGAAAATTCAATTTGAAGTATTCCTTTTTTGAAGTGAATTTACATTTTTATTATTTGAATGCTTTTTGGATGCTTGTTTGGAGTAATTTTTAGAAATTATGTTTTTTAATGTGCATTTGTGAGTGTTTTTCAGTGTGCATTTTTTTATGGTATCAATGTTAAATGCTTCAAGGGTTTTTTGTTCCAAACGATATTTCCTCTTATGTGAGGATTACCACAGTAGTGCATTTTAAACATATGAGAATACAAGACACACTAATATGGAACCTAAAGTTTCCAGTTAAAATGGGTTTTTACTAAAGAAAACCAATACAATCAGTACAAAGTTGTAGTATTTGATACAATGGGCCTGATCACAACTTTGGCGGTAACGCTGGCGGTATTACCACTGGCGGTATTAGCCCTACCACCGAACTCCCCGGTGCTAATAGTGCCGGATCACGAGTTCGGCTGTAATGTAATTCCCCATTCCCCATTGAGCCCATTCGGGAATGCCCCATTCCCCATTGGGCTCAATGGGGAAAATTTGCGCTCTTACCGCCGGCACATTTCCCGCCGGCGATAATAGTGCAAATTCTCGGCGGATTTCCCTCCAGCTCAGAGCTAGGGTGAAATCCGCCGAAGTCCTGATTTGGCAGACCCTTAAATCCGGCGGTAATAGCACGACCTCCGGATTTAAGGGTTACCGTCAAAGTCATGATCAGGCCCAATGCCTGATTTGCACCCGACAGAACTTAGTAACATGTGATACAGTCATATGAACTTGGTAGAGAAATAGAGGTGAACCTGGAGTTGTTATATCTGCTCCCTCACCCTCCATGCATCTGGGGCACCCAAAATGTTAGTACCTCATGAAAAATTCCCATTGGAAACCCAATGTTTGGTGCATTTGGTGATGTGTCAGGTCTGCAGTCTACTCAAGGTGTACAAGGTACAAGTTGTAATAATGGACACGGATGAAGAGAAGTGTGTGAAAGACTACAGAGCACCCCACTCAAAACCATGGTCCATGCTGAAATTGGGCAGTCTATTGTTTGTGTCGAACTGATGGGAGAATGTGGTGGTGAGCTGTATGGCCGAGGGATTGGTAATGGTGGGAGAAGAAGATAAATCGAACATCAAAAGAACTGCTTCACAGTATGGACTGCATACATACCAAAGCTAACATGGATTGAAGCACAAGAAATGCCAGTAAATGTTCAACCAGCAGAAGATTATCAGTTTTGTTTTCAGGGACATGGTACTGTTCCTGCAGGGAATGACATCAAGTGCAACAAGACAATGTTCATACCAGATCTTGCAAAAGGAACAGCGGCTCTGATCGGTTTGCACTGGGTATGTTGCCAACCAGGATACCTGCATTGTCCCTCATCCTGGAGAGAAACGTGTGCATTAAAAGCATTTCACTCATCTATCCTAGTGGTGCCTGAAGCTCAATTGACAGTGGCATCTAAGCATGGAATGACGCAATCTATTCCAGCCTCCATCCAATTCCCCGGGACGAGGAAGAAGAAGTGGTTGGTGAAGCTGAGTAGGAAAAGGTCACAGTATTTGTCGGAACATTCATCCAAGTTGCTCAAAGCAATTTCCGACAAATACTGTCTGTACATCAAGATGGAAGTCTTCATTACATCTCTCCTAATTCCAGGGATCCAGGCTGCAGTGAATTCCAAGTGATTGCAGATTGTACGGTGGGAAGTCATCCAGTTGGTGAATGACACTAAACAAGGCCTAAAGGTTATTATGAGCTAGCTGAGGGCAATCCGGTTATAGACACTACAAAACCGGTATGTCCTGGATCTCCTTACGGCGATTGAAGGGGGCATGTGAAGAAGATAGGGTTATCTTGCTTCATGTTTTTTTACCCCCAAATGATATGAAGAAGGGGTCCCTGACACACTTCATAGGGGCGTTGCACAAGTTGAAGACTGGTATGAAAGGTGAAGCAAGTGAACAGGCCAAAGATTGGTTTGCCATGTTTTCATGGACCCCATCCTGGCTTGGGGCAGTGGTGAAGATACTGGTTCTGATCATGGTGTTCCTATTGGTGTTGGTCTACACGTGCCACATGATGCTTCAATGCTGTGCAAGGACCATCCTGAACAGTGCAATAATGATGGTTACTATTACGCCTGGAATGGCACTCCCAGGTACAAAAGATGGGTAGACTTAAACAGAGGACCCAAATAAGCAACACATGGTGAGAATTGAGAAGCCATAGACTCCCTGGGAACAATGACTTCACCCCCACCGGACCCAGAAAATTATGCAGAGCACTGGGCTGATTTAGCTGAGGATAGGGTTCTCTTTACCTCACATGTACCCCAGAAAGGTATGCCTGAGATGGGGGAAGTTTATGTTATGTACATAAAGTGTGGGTTCCCAAAGATCCTGATTATAGAAGCAGGTAATTAGCCAGGTTAGTTAATAAAGGATTGACTAAAGGGGGGAATATTGGGATGCATATCCAGATCACAGCCCCTCCCAAACGATATAGATTGCAGAAAATATGTCTGGTTGTTGTGGAGTAACCCTACAAAGCCAAGGAACTAAAGTAGTAGAATGTGCCACATGTTTAACAGTATGCTCATTCTCTCAGGTGTGCTAGCATCTAGGCACTGCTCAATAATTGCAAGCATGAACTACTCTCTTTTTTTAGATGGAGAGGCATGCATTTGTTTGGATATCAACTAGTAACATGAACCTGTATGGATGGTAAATGTCGTTATTGCAGTAAGACACATTTAAGCATCCAGTCTGAATTTGAGTTTGGGTGGTTCCATTATTTTATCCATACTATAATTTTTTAACAGCAGCACGCTATTGTTTCTATATTGATTTTGAATGTTCTAGTCAAGCAAAATCCAGGTTTTTATAGCTTTTATTGGACTATCAAAATATTGTGCTAAGAAGGTAGTTCCAGGACCTTTCGAAGTCCCTGCGACATCTCAATCATATGGTATTTACAAGATAAATGTGAAACAAAAGAAAACACACACAGAGCTGGTCATCAATTTTACATGGGAAAAAGGGAAAGGGATTCTCTGACTTTAAACTCCATTGGCGGAAAGAAAAAAGTATTCCAGGAATTCAGCCTTGCAAGACCCTTTTATCTGAAAGGCCATATATTGATCATGTGTCTGTTTTCGTTTCCATAATATGTCCAACCCTTTATGCGCGTCATGTCTAATAAGTGGAAACCATCATAAAAAATCTTTAGCACCTGGCACGCGCGGCGCAATGGGAATACTGCGTGGTGATTGCCTCATTTGTGAGCCATACCACACAGTATTCCTTTTTACGCCGTGCGTGCCGGCCTCTCTGTTCCCGGCGAGGGGCATGGTAGCCCCTCAGCCAATGAGGAGGCTCAAAACAGGGCAATCCCCGCTCCGAGCCTCCCCATGGCTGGAGGCTTCCTTCGTCCCTCGCCGGGGACTCAGGTAAGATTTTTTTTTCTTTCCTCCCACCTCCCACCTCCCACCCCACCCGACTTACCTTCTATCCTGCGATCTCCGGCGGCGGACGATTGAAACCCCCAAGCCGTGTGGAGACTCGGAGCGGGGCCATCCCCGCTCCAAACTTCCACCGTCCCCCACCGGAGACTGCGGTACTTTATTTTTTTTTGTCCTTCCCCGTCCCCCTCCCTTCCGCCCTCCCAACCCCACCTACCTTCTTTTTTCTTCTGGTCTTGGGAGCGAATGCGCTGGGAACACTTGTGTTCGCAGCGCGTCCGCTCCCGATGGCCACCATGGAAAGGGAAAAAAGACTCTGTTTTCCCTTTCCGGGCGGCCATTTCTTTTTTTTTTTCTGTTTCGAAACAAGCGAAACAGAAAAATAATGCCATTAGCACCCCAGTCTAACAGGCCGGGGTCATAATAGCAATAAGACCCTAGGCAGCGGTTCAATACCGCCCACGGTAATGCCCCCGGGGCTTCGTTAAGGCCCTCACCACGCTGAGGCCTGTACCTACAGCCCCGGGGGCATTACCTGGGGCAGTATTGTCCCGCTGCCTCGGGTCTTATTGCCACAGTAATACTATTGTAGACAAATTCCAAAATGTTAGATTCAAAGGTTGCGAAGGAAAATTATATGCTTTTTCACACCTTCACTGCACAGTAAAGGTTTTCACATGTATAGTGGTATGCATTTTCCAATATTATAAGCAGACTTAGGTTTTTCCAATTACAATGTGTATAAGCATTTTACTGGCAGTCACAGCCAAATTATTGCTTGCAGTAATTGTGATGCCCCATCTCACTATGGGGCACGTGTGAGGGGACTAAAATATTGTCAGAGGTTGCCACATCTTTTTTCAGCCTCCATGCTGTGCTGGAGTAATATATAGGTTAACCTCTGTTGCTTAGGCCCACATGTATGCATATGGTGGAACTAATACCGAAATATTCTCTAATCTTCCAAGTTGCTAAGCCCAAATTTTATCCTAGTTTTGCACCATATTTGACAGTGTTTAATGACTCACATATAAAGTGGCAAATACAAAAATACTTTACCACTGTTCCAGTGGTGAAGGTTCCACTGTTTGCTGGGCATGCCTCTTCTTTAATAATAACAATCATTTCTGCACAGACATCCACAATTCCCTATGTCCTTACCCATTCAGAGATCTAAACATTGGGTCTACATGGTGTATGTAGTAGGGACAGGTCATATTGCATACTGTCGATGTGGTTGCCATGAAGGACTCAGGCTCAAAGTAGGCCATAGTATGACATACATCCTGTGTCTATGCTCAGGCGAGCGTTTATCAGCTTGAGAATATTTAACTATTTGAGCTCCCATGTTCTTCTTTGTGTGACATTTGGGGGGGTCACCTTTCAGTACCATCACTGACAGGGCATGCAGCATGTTTGTAGTTTTGGCCAACAGGTATTTCTATTTTATGATTCAAGATGGTGTGCATGTGCAGGTTAATTCTTTGACATAGTTCCTTGCAAGCCTCACCAACATACTTTCCTTGCCGCCATTTCTTACATTGGATGAACTATACCACATTGCATGATTTGCAATTATATATTCCTTATATCTGTAATGTTTGTTTCTGTGGGGGTTTTACAGCTGATTCGGTGCAAATGTGTTGGCAAGTTTTGCATCTCCTGACATTGTATGGCGTTGTTCCCTATTGTCTCTATTCTTGTTCTGGTAGAGATTTGCTTCTGGTGAGGGACCTTGCACAATTTTATAGTACTTTGTATCCAATTAAAAGGGTTTCTTTGAAAAGGCATCTCCGCTCATCATCTCTATTAAATATTGACAATTCTATTCAGTGGTGTTAGTGCTGGATGATATGTGATGACCAAGGGTATTCTTTCTGTGGTTTCACTGTCTCTGTATTGAAGCAGGTCAATTTTGGGTATCCCAATGCCGATCAAATTCCCTGTTAAATTGTCTGGCTGAGTGTCCCTTTTGCAAGAAGGAGGTATGAAGTTTAGTAAGTTGATTGTCCCTTGTCTTCCTGTTGGAGAATACACATTGGTATTGGACGTCCTGGCTTAAGATGATAGATCGTTGTGTGTGGCTTGGATGAAAACGTTTCATGTGAAGGTATTTGTGCCTGTCTGTTGGTTCCTCCTTAATAGCTATTTCAGGGAGTTTGTTGCTGCAGACAGAAGTTGTGGTGTCCAGAAAGTGTATGCTCAACTTGTAGTATGCCAGGGTGAACTTAATGCAGCGGTGGAAGATATTTAGGGAGTCATAGAATTAATCATCATCAAATAATTTTATTTTGGCATCGCAATAAAAAGTAAAATACAACAACACTCACAATAAATACATAAATACATAGATATATACTTAATACACCACAGTAAAAAAGAATTCCATAACAAAAATTGTCCAATTTGCATCACTGTGCCATAACAAAATAGTTGAATTTAAATGGCCCAGTTGCAATCTCTCAGAGTTAAAAATATTCCAATAATTATTGTAACAACACTTATACCATCTGGGTGGTTTTAAGGAACGTATTTCTAAGCAACTAGGCAGGGAAAATATAAGTCGCAAATGCAAAGGTCACCAAGTTATCGGCTGTAGTCCTGGACAATAACAATGCATCATGTAAATGTCTGACATTATATTTCAACAGGAAAGGCTTCAATAAATTGTTTCTTAGACCCGAATATTATGGACATAAAACAAAAAGTGCTTGTTGTCTTCTCTACTAAGAGTGCATACTTTGCTGAGCTCAGAGTCAATTACACATCACCTAAAAAGTAGCGTATTTAATGGCAACATTCCCAACCTGTCTTTGCTTAACCTGGGCTCTTGTCTGCAGATGTATTGATTCTGGGTTAAACCATAATTGCATAATGCACAGTGAGCTAAATTCTTTCCTAACATGCATACACCACTGAACGCTACTACCACCTGGTTGCAACAGTACATCGTGCATGCCTGTATTAAGACAATTAAGGAGTTGCCCATAGTCATATCCAGTATTACGTGGGTCTACTGGCCAATAGATCAGCCACCAATGGCTCTATTAATTCAATGTGCATTAATTCCGGGTGCTCTTTGGTACCCATAATTGTTTAAAAAAACATTTTCAGTAGTTTAAAACTGCGCACAGTTAACATATGCCAAGATATCGGCTCTGTAAATTCCAGCTGCCCTTGTCTGCACAGCACATTATAGAGTTTGAGGGAAGGAGACAGTCCACCACCACCACCACGAGTTGGCTAGTTTTAACAGGGCATTACTTGTTCTATCCAATGTAGTCACTGCCTTCACTTCCTGTGTGAACTATGTATGTCTGGGAGCAAATCTAATGCCCAGATAATGAAAAGTATCTACGTGCTCGATTGAACTATGTATGTCTGGGAGAAAATCTAATGCCCAGATAATGAAAAGTATCTACGTGCTCGATAGGTAGCCCCCCTATCATCACCCTCAACTTTGGATGCTTCTTGCTTTTGGCCGGACCGAATACAATGCAGCCTTTATGAAAAGTATCACCTTGCCTTTTTAGATCTGAGTTTTAGAAATAAGGATGGTGTCATCGGAAAAGAGCAAGAAGGGTATAATGTCAGAGCCCAATCTTGGTGCATCTGTTTCTACATGGGGCAGGCCAATAATCAACTTGTTAATGTATATGGGAAATAATGTGGGTGCAAGTACTCAGCACAGGCATACGCCAAGGATGGTGTTCATGGGGTGAGTCATACTGCCTGCCAGATTCCACCTTACCTTCCAATTATTGCCCAAATACAGGTTCATAATGGTGGGCAAGAGACCTGCTGGTATGTATTATCTGCAAGGACCCTTCAGCGATTGTTGTGTGGAACACCATCAAATGCAGCCCTGAGGTCAATAAAGATGGTGTAAAGATTCAATTTCCTCAGGGCTAAATATTTTTGGTTACTCAGAAAGAAACCAAAGGCTTGGTCCACTGTGCTCAGGCCGTGTTGAAAGCCATCTTGAAGGTGGTTAATTACAGATAACTCCTTTTTGCCATGCTGCCAAGTGTGACAAAAGCGTAAGGGCAAATATTTTCCCAGAAGTAACAGTATCGAGCAGTGACATTGGCTTATAGTTTGCAGGGTTATCCTTCCCCCTTTCTTGTACATTGTTATTATGATTGCTTCTATCCATGATTTGAGTGTTTCGCCAGATTCAATCACTGCATTGCAGATAGCTCATAATGCGGCTGCCCAAA
The DNA here is from genome assembly GCF_040938575.1 of Ambystoma mexicanum. Taxonomy (NCBI): domain Eukaryota; kingdom Metazoa; phylum Chordata; class Amphibia; order Caudata; family Ambystomatidae; genus Ambystoma; species Ambystoma mexicanum. The sequence continues at coordinate 349,619,589 of NC_090930.1, read as the reverse complement.
TGTCATCCTCTTTCTTGAAAAGATCACTAGGTATTAGATCAGGTCCTGGTGCTTTGTCTGTGTTCTGGGATAAGATGGCCTCTTTTACTTCACAACGGTTAAGGAATAGATCGACTACAGGGGGGGCAAGGGGATCCTCAGAGATGGTCAATGACAAAGTATATGGGTGAGCAACATCAGATGCATAAAGATCTGAAACATGAGTTTACCAATACTTCTTCAGAAGTACTCAGTACTACTTCTTCAGAAGTACTCCCATGTATATTAGATTTCTCTGTAGTAACTCCTGCTAGAATGTCATGCTCTCCCTACTGTTTACAGTGACCAAAAGCTCATGCCACTTATTCTTCATGAAATTAGCCTTCTTCATATTCAGCAACTTCTTATAGGGTGATCTCATTTCTCTCAGACTAATATTTTATGAGGCAGTGGGAATTTTTACTTCCCTAATAAGTTCAGCTTTTGTGTGGCGACATTCACTATCATACCATTTTGTGTGTTTTACAATACCATTATGAGCCACTTTGATGGGTTTGGTGACAAAAGGTGCTTTTTTGGTCATTATGTATTCATATGTTCTTATCAACTCACTGCTGCCTAGTCTGTTGCTGAGCACCTGCTCCAGCTGTGGCGGCAGTGTGTGTTAAATCTGCACCTCCATCCCCTTAGTCAAAACATCATCTCATTTGATTATTTTTCTGGAGTTTGTTTGTTTGTTTGTTTATTTTTTATTTCTATAGCGCTCCGGACCCGGGAGTAAAAGGGCGCTTAGTACAGGTTACAAGGCACAGTACATGGTAACAACAATAACAGTAGGGCAGCAGATATATACAGAATATACAGACAGTAGAGGTAAGAGCAACCAGATAAAGACAAAATGAGACGTATGCAATATGCACAATTTATAGCTAAGTCTAACTTAACGGTTGACTTTTTGTCAGAAGCCACCCAATGGCAAGTTTCTTGAACGACTGGAAGGATTTGGAAGGCTTAATATTCAGTGGCAGGGAGTTCCAGAGTTGGGAGGCGAGGACAGTGAAGCTCGAGCCTCCGGCTCTTTCAGAGGTAAATCTAGGTTCTGATGGAAGATTTCTTGGTGAATTTATCTGTCAGGTGGGGGGCTAGATGGTTGAGAGCTTTGTAAGTAGGCAGAGGGTTTTGAGATCAATTTTATGTTGGATGGCAGGAATGTTTAGCGCTGCCCGTAACGCATTATTTTGGAGAACTTGGAGTTTACTTATTATCGCTCGGTTGGCAACTAAGTAGAGGCTGTTGCAGTAGTCTAACTTAGATTGTATAAGAGCTCTAGCTAGCGTTAGGCAACTGTTAGAGGAAAGAAATGGTCTACAAGCTCTAATTAGTTTACCTCTATAGGCGGTGGCTGAAGCAGTTGAGTTGACTTGTTTAATGAGGTTAATATTGGCATCGAGACAGAAGCCAAGTGTTTTCACATTTTTGGCGACCAGGATGGTATTGCCATCAATTATGATGTTGGAGTAGTTGGGACTTTGTTTTTGTAAGTTGTTCGGAGAACCAACAATGAGCAGTTCGGTCTTCTCCACATTCAGGCAGAGGCCATGTGTGGCCATGCATGCCTGATTGACAGAGAAAATTTCATTGATCCTGGCGACATCAGTGTTGTAATTGCCCGAGATGGTGAAGAGTATCTGGGTTTCATCCGCGTAGTTTGTGTAGGTGACACCCAGACGGTCCAGTTTATCAAAGAGGGGCTTTGTAAAGATATTTTATAGGGTCGGTGAAACACAAGAGCCTTGTGGGACACCGCAAGTGATAGGGATGGGGTCTGCTGCAGCCACCGGAGAGAAGACTCTCATGGTTCTATTGGCCAGGAAGGACTGTATCCACGAGACAGCAGAGGGGGAAAAGTGGGCGGCAAAGGAGAGGTGGTTGCAGAGTTTCTTATGGTCAACCAGGTTGACGGCTGCTGAAAGGTCTAAGAGGAGTAGGATGTCAGCCTTGCCCTTATCTTTAATTTCGTCATACTGACTTTTAAGATCAACAAGGGCAGTTTCTGTCCCATGTTGAGGTCGGAAGCCAGACTGACGCAATCCGAGTAATTGGTTGGCCTCTAGGTAATGCTGAATTTGCAAGTAAGCAACTCTGTCAAGGATTTTTTAACAGGAAGGAAACGGTAGTGATAGGCCTGTAATTATTAGGGATGGCTGGGTCCAGGGTCTGATTTTTTAGTAGCGGGAGGACCCATGACTGTTTCAAGTTATTGGGTATAAAAATTGGTAGAGAATGACACATTTATGAGCTTAGAAATGAAGGGGGCGATGTCTCTTGCTGCATCTTTTATAATCTGTGCAGGGCAACTGTCCCCTTTGCAGTTTGACGGTTTGAGTGAAGGTATGATTTTTTGCACTTCTAGTGCGGTTACTTTTTTGAAGGTGAAGCCATAGTTAGTGTTAGAGGTGGTGGGTGGGCTAGTGATAGGGAGGCTAGAGGTGGGGCTACTATTGGAAAGTTGTAGTCTTTTATTTTCAATTTTTGTTTGTAGGCCAGTGATTTTGTTCGCAAGGGCATCTTGGATACTAGTGCACCAGAGTTGGTCTTTCACAGACAAGTCCGTAAGTGTACTGGGGTTGTCTAACTCCTTCAAGATGGTGAATAATTCTTTGGTATTGGAACTAGCATTGCTTATTCTTGTGTTATAGGCATCCTTTTTTGTGCGAATTATTTCTTTTTTATATAGGGAGGATGCATTAGTGAGACTGATTTTATGTTCCTCTGATGGGTTCATTTTCCAAAGGGTTTCCATTTTGGACTTTTTATTTCTTAGAATTTTAAGTTCTGGCGTGTACCATGAGTTAAGATGTGCTTTAGGTTTACCTTTACGTAGTTTTAGAGGGGCAACAAGATCAATAGCTTTGGTCATGGCGCTATTGTAGGTGTCTACTAGTAGGTTAAGGTCCGATGAGTTGGAGACCATATTTAGAGTGGGTAGAACCAGTGGCATGAGGGCTTCAGCGGTGATGTTCCGCTTATTTCTCGTCAGGCATGCTGGTGCTGGTGGGCACTGTCTAAAGTGTGGGTTATTAGTGCTGATGTCAAATGAAAGTAGGAAGTGGTCAGTCCATATAAGTGGTTGTGGGTCCTTGCAGATAATGTTACAGTTGTAGGCAGCGAGCCAGTCTAATGTTCTACCTTTCTGATGTGTGGGTAGGGTGTTGAATTGAGTGTATTTCTGTTCGCGAAGTGTATTAGCAAGGGAGGATGCTGGAGCGCCATGAGGATCGTTGTATCCCAAGTTAAAGTCACCTAGAAGAATGTTCTGTGATAAAGGTTTAGATTTTTCAGCTATGAGGGAGGTTATGTCTTCCTCAAAGGAACCTATGGCACCAGGAGGTCTGTATATTAGTTCTAGGGTGCTAGTATTCTTAGGGGTGGTTTGAATTTTAATGGATAGGTTTTCACAGGAATTTAGAGGAAGGGAGGTCACAGATCTAATGTCAAGCGAGGATTTGAATATAAGTGCTACACCTCCTCCACGGGCATTAGGTCTGTCGGCCCTGAGGATAGAGTAGTTGTCTGGAACCACGAGGGTTAGAGAGTGACCTGCTGCAGCATGAAGCCAGGTTTCTGTGGTGGCGAGGAAGTCCAGGTTTGCTGAACAGATGATGTCGGCAATTTCCGTGGGGTGAGCCACGAGGGATCTAACATTGAGTAGGGCTCATTTGGTATAGTATTTGCAATGATGTTTTTATTAGTGACTTTGGTTGTAGGATTATTGGTCATTTTGTTAATTAAAGTGGGGAGTCTACAGCCTAGTCTGTCGTTACGGGTCATGAGGTTAGGGTAGGCTGTAAGGCGATGTACTAGCATGCTACTTGAATTCTGGATATTGTCAGAATGGTCCTCTGTGATTAGGTTAGGTGGAGGGTTACCTAAAGTAACGCTGATTTTAGTACTGTGGTCTGTAGGTGCCATATAGGGGAAAGGAGGACAGGAGGGCAGGAAGGGTGTGGGGCAGGGAACGGGGTGGTGTCTGGGACAGCCAAGCTTGGCGAGTCCATTACTAAATGGGATAAAACTATTTCTGCTACATGGTGTGCAATCGGGCATAATGCAGAAAGGAAACATGATGAGTACTAGCCAGGCTGGCATAATTTAGATATGGGTTCGGGGCGGGATACTGAAGGGATGGTGGATGTTGTTGGCTACGCTAATGCTTGTGCGCCATACTGAAGGGATGGTGGATGTTGTTAGCTACGCTAATGCTTGTGCGCCCTGGGGCAGACAGGCTAATTAGAGGTAGCGCTAGAATCGGAATTGAAGCACACACACTGTTGCCAGTGATTACTACTGCGTTAGTATTGCAATCATCGATAACCCACTGTGCGATCTTGAGCTTGGTTACCAGTGGTCAAGGGTCACGCTCTGTGCAATCGATTACATTCATATCAGCCATAAGATACCAATTCTTGGCAGAGGCGAGAATGTAATCGATGTGGGATTGGCGTGACCCAGCTAAAAATGTCAGTTGAGCTGGTTGGTCACTCTGCATCTGCCCATCAGCTGCCCTGAGCTCTAAGTTTGCTAGGTCACGTGTCATTCTTGTGGCAGACCTATGAGTTACACTAGGGTAGCTCACAATCAAATCTGTAATGTCCCCGGCCATATCCTCCTCCTTCACCAGCCCTTTGGTGTCATTTGGTGGTTCAAACTGTGCACTGAAGTTCCCTGCCAGTATGACCACAGTCTCGTCCCGCACACTCTTCGGTAATGAATCTATTCTATTATACACCATGTGAAGCGGGTTTACACTGTTAAGACTATTCACATTGTTATAGATGTTAAAAAGAATGACACATTTACAGTGACTGTGTACATATATTTTGCAGAAATCTGAGGTATTTAAGTAGATAGGTCTGCTTTCGCTACAATAGCTTGAATCTATCCGGAGTCGCAAGAGTCATAGAATTGTTTCAGGGAATTATGACCTTCTGTCGAAATCAAGAAATTGTCAACTATATATCACATGCATATTAGTGGTTTCTGGGATTATTGTTGTGAAAACCGTGGATAGATGTCTGCCATGAAAACGTTAGCATACCAGGGTGACATTTGTGTGCCCATGGCAGTTCCAGTCTTTTGTAAGAAATGTCTTCCATTAAATCAGAAATTGTTGTGTGCAAGTATAAACCTCATGAGATTCGTTATGGTTCTAATTGGGATCTCTGTCTTGGGGGTTATGTGTACCAGGAAACTCTGTCATGCAGCTATTCCATCTCCATGTGAATTGCTGGAATAAAATAAGGTGACATCCAACATCGACATTAGACATCAGGTGGTGCATGTTCTACCTCTTGAATTCTCCTGAGGAAATGTGTTGTGTCCTGTACAAAGCTGTTTGTGCCCATCAACAGAGGTTTTGTGAGTGATTTAATACAGTAGTAATACTGAACTCTCTTTATTCTGGTTAAGAATAGTGCTTACTGTACATGGCATTATATAAAGACATCAGTTTATAATGGCATGTGGTTGTTAAGCTTTTCATATGGGGCCTATACTTTCACCATTGCTTGTCTGGGAAAGATTCTAAAGATCTGTAAGACTGATTATTCAATTTATAGCATCTTCTTGTCTCTTTCTGTGCCACTTTGGCAATTCTTAAAATACAAAACATAGGAAAGCACCTGTAAAACTAAAATTACAGAGCACGAGCTCCACTACTTTCATGAACAGTTACATTTATAAACCCCATTACTTTGATTTAGGGTTAGTATATGAACATGTGTTTTCAGCTTTAACAATTCTTTTGTTTAACAGTCCACCATCTTGTAGGACTATGTATACTCAAACTCTTATAATTGATAGGCCAGTGATAGAATGTCAATAGCAACATTTTGTGAGTAAAAATATCCAATTGCTATTGCCCAAACTGGCGTTGTCTTCTCAGTCACCATTATGAAAGCAAAAAATGGCTCCTCTTATCAACTTTTTTGAACTTGTACTTCATATTATGCTGTGTCCTTTTGTCCTGCATAAATTACAATCCTATGTTTATTTTTATATGACCGAGATTGGCATTAAGAGAACAAGCCAAGTCCTTGGTTAGCTTTTAATGAAGCATGCAGTGATTACATTGTGGGGGTATTTGCCAGGGCTTAGGCCCAGGACCTATCTCTGAGCACCAACACTTATTGTCTCAGACCCATTTCCATTATGATGTGCTGCTTTCACAACTTTATTCTTTAAGTTTTGGGCAGTCTGAGCCATGCAAAAAGCACCAACAGCGTGAGTTACACTGGCACTGCTGTGCTAGTTATCTGGGTTTGGGGAGCAGTGGAATGTCTCACCAGGGAGTCCCGCCCCCATCCTTCCTCTCTGCTGGAAGCCAGCAATTGCGACATGCACGACACCAGTGATTGTGCCTATTCCACTGAGAGTCTTCGAGAAGAGGTATCCATTGATAAAGCCCTATATGATGCATCCCCGTAGAGATAACAATCTCTTTGCGGAGTTCCCAGAAGGAATATGAAGATGAGAGAAAGAGAAGTTGATGACATCACAACAAGCAAGTGTGACGAACTGAGAAGAGTGGCAAAAGGAGAGGCTGTATGGACCATATGGATTCTGATGGCGAAATAAAGAATCGAGTGAACGTTCATATGCAGAATGAAGATTGTTTGTGTGAAGAGCATTGCAGAAAATGCAAGCCGTTTTAACAATTGTACAGATGCAGCAATGGAAGTAGACAAAGGGCCTCATTACAAGTATGGAGGTAGCTATGCCGCTTTTAGCGGCATGGCTACCCCCTTACCGGGTACTGGGTCCGGGTTCCTTGAATGGGGAAATACCAGGCCATTCCGACCTTGGGGGCCCGGTATTTCCCCATTCAAGGAACACAGGCCCGGTACATCCCCATTACCATTTGAGCCCCCATAGGGCTCAATGGGAATGGGGGGATACTAACAATGGGCCCGTTAATGACGGGCATGTTGTTAGCATCCTGGTCTGCTCGCAGGACCTGCTAAGTATGCGTGGTTTACCAGGTGTCCTTAGCGGGACCAGCGAGCAGACCTCGTAATGAGGCAGTAGGGGGTTAATGGCGCCGAGCTCTACCAGCGCCGTTAACCCCTTACTGCCTGGGTCGTAATGAGGCCCTAAGTCATCTTAAAGGCTAGTTATTCATACTGAGTAGACTGCAGGGGTGTCGCCATTATACAGAATTCTGGACATCAGTGTCACATGTTCAGTAAGCTAGGACTTGAAAAGAAGGAAGGATCAGAAAAGCTGTCTCGCAGCAACATGAAGCTAAAAGCATGGAAGGGCCTGGAAGAGTTGTCTGGCCTTGTGTCAGAGGATGAAGTAGCCAAGAAATGGTTACCTATCTGAAAAAAACAGTAACCGTGAGACCCTGAATCGTCCCATGTTAAGGTACAAAGAAAGAACACTACGAGTGCCACGTTTGTTAATTAAAGACAATTAAATGTTGCAAAACAGGCCGAAATATAGTCTCCAGTCACGGATGGAAGTTGGAGTTTTGCATGCAGACCAGAACTGTGATAAGAATTTGCCCAAACTCTCTTTTATTCCGATGAGCACAGATACTTTGCAAGGCCAAGTTCAAAGACAATCTGATTGGCGGCAGAAGGCATGAGCGATGAGAGATGATGGGCTAATTGGGTGGGGAGACATGGTCAAAGTCCACCCACTGACACCTGGGGAACCAGCTTAGGTGCTGCTGATGAGCGATTGTTGCAGAAGGGTACAAGCGTGCCAACCAATTATAGAGGACGAAGAGGCCTTGAGCCAGAGCGATCGAATGGTGAGTAGACTGTGGGGAATGGCAAACTAAGGGGACAGGGTTGTGATTATTTAAAAAGTAACAAAAGTAACAAAAGTAATTGGAGCAACAGCACATATTTTGTAAAGAAAGCGAAATATAAGTGCCCAAAGAGTCCTAACCCAAGGTGGTTCTAGAAGAGGTTGTCTCACACTCCAATCAGGGTAAAAAAGGCTATCTGCAGGACAGGTCCACATAAAGAGACAATCTAAACTCTGTGATCATATTATTAATAAGGGGCAAGAGAAGAGGTAAGGGTGATAACAGTTAAATGTGAAAAGTCGACTAGTTTGTCTGTTCATGTGTTTGTGTTGAATTAATGTGTCAAGAGCAACAACGAGGTGTAAAAAGATTTGCGAAACAGTTGCGAAATTATAGTATCTATTTAGGGAAGTGGTTGGTACCAATCCAGAGGTAGACAGAGAAAATCTGAGAAATAAAGGCTTTGAGCAGCAATTGTTGGAGCGCGCTCATATTTATTGTTTTAAGAAACAAAAAAAGCGGCAAAGGTATTTTATAGAATTAGAAGCAGCCAGAGTAGAAAGGGAAATGGCGATGCTTGAAGGAACAGATGACGAGGGAAGACCATGCAGAACAGTAATTGCTATTGAAGAAGGGTATATGCTGACTGACATTACTGATGATGACATGTTTAGAGATGATCCGACAGACGATGAAGTGGTGTTCTTTATGAGCATTACATATTAGATAAAAATAGAGAAAAGGGAGATCCTACAGCGAATGACGATAATGCGGCAGCATCCAGCATTACCAAGACATGGAGAAGGTGCCAAGCGTCCTATGGACTGAAGGCCCTTATAGCGTAGGCCTTTTAAGAGGGGTAGAGAATGTCAAAATAAAGTTGAAATCAGGAGAAATTTTACCTCGCGCAAGACAGTACCCCATGTCTCAAGAGGCTGATGAGGGTATTTTTAAGACTATTTCAGGGCTGATAGAACAAGATATTCTGGTACCATCAAAATCATTGTGTAATACCACAGTGTATCCTGTGAAAAAATCAAAGGGAGGGTTGTGGAGATTCATAAAGGACATGCGACCGATTAACCAGATTGGAGATGCAGAGTTTCCTTTAGTTCCTAACCCGGCAACGATACTATGCAGTATCCTAGTAGAAGCACGGTATTTCACGGTGACTGATTTGAAAAATTCACTTTTCTCAATTCTGTTACACATGGACTTGACTTCATTTACATTCCTCCTGACTCGTCTGAAGCACACTATGCTGCCCCAAGGGCACTGTGAGTCTCCATCGATCTTTAACAGAGTCCTTCAGATGTACTTAAGTAATATTAATTTGAAGAGTGCTGTGATACGGTACATAGATGACATTTTAATCTGTAGCACGACAGTGGATGAAAGCAGATATGACTCAATTCAGTTGATGACTATCCTAGCAGACAAGGGATACAAAGTAGACCATGAGAAATTGCAGTACTGCCAAAAAGAGGTTTGATACATAGGACAACTGATCTCTAATGAGGGAAAGAAGGTGACACCTGAAAGGGCAGTGGCGATTATGAAAACTGCAATACTGCACACGGTAAAGCAGATGCAACCATTTTTGGGACTATGTAATTATGTAAGAGCTTGGGTGTTTGACTATAGTTCGTATACTAGACCCCTTTTGCAGGCTTTGAAAAAGGCACAGGTAGATAAAGTCACAACAGAATGGACGGAGGAAATGGAGGTGGGATTTGAAGAGTTGAAGAAAGCAATTTGTACAGCTCCTGCTTTACGAATTCCGAATTATGCTGAGGAGTTTTTCTTATTTTCACACACAGATAGGACAGTTATGACGGCAGTGCTTCCACAGAGGACCATATTGGGGTATAAACCCCTACCGTGTTACAGTGGGATTGTAGACCGAGTTATGAAGGGACACGTTCCTTGCGGTAAGTAATTGTCAGCTGCCACATTCGCAATTGAAAAGACTACACGTATTGTGATGGGCTGCACTATGATGCTTTTGTGAAACATGCCCTATTTGTCATTTTAGAGAAACCCAAGGGTAGTTTGACATCCCAGAGAGCTTCTGCTTACGAAGTAATAATTTCAAACCCAGCAATTAAACTTGTCAGATAAAAAATAGTGAATCCTGACACGTTTATAGCTGAGCCAGTGACAGAAAGTGACCAGGTGCATGATTGGGCAAATTATATAGAATTCTTTGATGATATATCAGAGATGATAGAAAATGCATTGTCAGGTGGGGAAATCCTCTTTATTGATGGTTCTTTGAAAATTTATCAAATACTTGGAGAAAGGCATTCTGGCGCAGCTGTAGTGCAGCATAGATCAAACAGCGGGTTGGAAGTTGTTGCAAGTGCAAGACTACCGTCTCACTTTCCGGCGCAAGCGGCAGAATTGGTAGCGCTTGCTGTTGTGCTTGAGAAACACAAAGGGCAGGAAGTGACGGTGTACAGTGACTCTGCCTATGTGACGTCAACCGTACATGCAGGGCTAGCACGTTGGAAAAGGACGGGATACCTCTGTGCGGACGGCACTCTTGGACAATAACATATGGTATCAGCGCATAAAAAGGTGGGAGAGAGAACATCTAAGCAGGGTTGCTATCTCTGCACTCTCGTACCTTATGCCATGAGTGCGACCCGAACTTTCATTTCCAGAGAAATTCCGGAACAAGATGCAGATGTCTTTTCATCTAGCAGCATGTACGACAAGAACAGTTTCAAGCAAGTTTGACCGATTTGCGATGGGGAGCGAAATGGTATTTTCCATTCAAGGAAGATTATTTTAAGATTACACAGATGGAAAAAAAAAAAACTTCTGGAAAGGCAAAATGCTTACGTATCTGGTGACATGATCAGAAGATATAGTCATTAAGGAAATCGAGAGACAGAACTGTCCTGATGGAACGAAACTGCTGTGGGAGCCTGGATGCTGGGAACGATCTCAGCTGCTAATTTATGGACGAGTGAAATCCAAGAAGGGATGGGAAGAAGGGCTGATGTCCTGTACAACTCAAGAATGAATATATACGAGAAGTACAAAAAGCGAACGAAAAATGATTGAAGTTGTGGGCCAAGTATGCCAAACTACTAACGTTGGTCGAAGATGAATCAGGTCCAATGTTTGTGATCCCATTGACAATTGCGACATTGTGCTTCAGAAGAGAAGGAAAGAATCATGTGGCAAATAATAGAGGCTGCAAGACTATAGTTGATGTCTCCAGTATGGGAGAAGGAACAGCCATCGTGATAGATCATTATTGGGCTTGTGGGTCCAGAGCCTACACAAAGCTTCCCAAGGACTGGAGAGGGATGTTCTCTATAGATGCCCATTTGAGGAGGAGACGATCACTTGAATTCCTCAATCAAACAAGGAGGAAGAATGATTTTTCAGCTAAATCGATAGGAGCTTTTGACGCTATTCCATATGAGCACAGGTTGTTCAGCCAGACTTCAGTGATATTCACGAATATCTTAAATCCTGGGATCCAGACGATGGCCAATGCAAAGTAGTTGCAAATCACTCACTGGGAGCTCCTGCAGACGATCAACACTACCATAAAGCGATTCAATGCTATCAAGGAGGAGTTGAGGGCCATATGAATGATGACCCTCCATAAGAGATATGTCCTTGATATGATTACTGCAATGGATGGAGGAGTTTGCACCAAAATCAGGCCATCATGTTGCATGTTCATACATTCTCACGATGACAAGAATGGGACCTTGACAGAGGCCATAATGTTGTTGACAAACTTGCACAACAAAATGGAAGATGACACAGAAGATATTGCAGATGACAGTTGGTGTGCATCTATCTTCTCATGGGTTCCACAGTTGATGGCGAACATCTTCATGCTTCTTGGAGCAGTTTTGGTGATGATAATGTGTGGATTCTGTGTGATCAGGATAATCATCGTACAGTGCAAGAAGACAGATAAGAAAGCAGTAGGAATGGAAATAATGATTGATGTTGAATCAGGATTTGGGCCCAAGGAGTTGACTGATGAATACATCAGAGAATGCTTAAAAGGCCAGCATTGTAGCACCTGAGTGAACAAAGTTCATGAATCCAAACCATATGAACCATAAGAAGTATGTGGGATGATGGATCTATTGTAGCCCAAATGGACAGCGCAGGTACATGAGCTGGAGTGTTTATGAACAGGTAAAAACAGCAGGGTCCTTGAAGGGAGTGGAGTGATGAAAATCTGAACTCCAAAGAAGCACTTCTTCAAGAGAGGATACCAAGATGTGAAGACTGATGAAGGAGTGGTCGATGAATCAACCAGAGCAGGGAGTGTAGAGGAGCAGCTGAAGCCCTATGCAGGAAGTCCCACACCTTCCTTCCTGCTCGAAGCCAGAAATTGCGACATGCATGACACCAGTGATTGTGCCTATTCCACTGAGAGTCTTAGAGAAGAGGTATCCATTGAGAAAACCCTATATGATGTATCACCGTAGAGATGGCAACTCTTTGCAGAGATCCCCGAAGGAATATGAAGATGAGAGAAAGAGAAGTAGATGATATTACAAGAAGCAAGTGTAATGCACTGAGAAGAGTGGCTAAAGGTGAGGATGTATGAACGATATGGAATCTGATGACGAAATAAAGAATCGAGTGAACATTCATATGCAGAATAAAGATTGCACGTGTGAAGAGCACTGCAGAAAATGCCAGCCATTTTATAACTGTACAGATGCAGCAATGCAAGTAGACTAAGTAATCTTAAAGGCTAGCTATACGTAGTGAATAGACTGCTGGCGGTGCCCCCATTATATAGAATTCTAGACATCAGTGTCACATGTTTAGTAAACTCGGACCCGTAAAGAAGGAAGGATTGGAAAAGCTGTGTTGCAGCAACATGAAGCTAAATGCATGAAGTGTCTGAAGGAGTTGTCTGGCCTGGTGTCAAAGGATGAAGTAGCCAGGAACTGGTGATCTATCTGAAAAGAACAGTAACAATGAGACACTGAATCATCTTGTGTTAAGGTACAAAGAAATAACACTACGAGTGCCAAGTTTGTTAATTAAAGACAATTAAGTGCTGCAAAATAGGCCGAAAATACAGTCTCCAGTCATGTGAGTCAAGGATGGAAATAGGAGTTGGGCGTGCAGACCAGAACTGTGATAAGAATGTGCCCTTATTCCCTTTTATTCCCAGAAGCAAGGAGACTTTGCAAGGCCAAGTTCAAAGACAATCTGAATGGCAGAAGGCATGAGTGATGAGAGATGTTGGGTTAATTGGGTGAAGAGACTTGTTCAAAGTCAACCTACTGGCACCTGGGGTACCAGCTTGCGTGCTGCTAGTGAGTGATATTCCAGAGGGGTACAAGCATGCCAACCAATTATAGAGGACCATATAAGGAAAGGCTGTATATTGTGCGAGCCAATATTATGCCATGTACCTAATAACTTATGAGGATGACTTGCAGTAGGGGTGGGCATAAGTTGTCTACCTGACTGTAGAGACACAATACCGACCTGTCCCTATACAGAAAGTATACTTAGATGTTTCCCTTAAGCAACTCACAACACCCCGTAGTTTATTCTTGTTTGCCACATAGTATGATGTCACGTATGATGAGTTTTTGCTATAAAAGTATGATTTTTTATGAAATGAGTTGAGAATGCTGTACGACGTTTGTTGATGTTCGTTGTAACTCCTTGTTTTCGACAATTGAACATAACACAGTCAGAGGAGTCTTTTTGCCAACTTCCTCAGTCGGTCTTATTATTTTGTGCAAGAGTTATTCTGCATCCCATCCTGAGTATGACGTGTTAGTGATTTAAGGACCCCCCATTTCACACGTTTAAAAGTAACAATGACATGCAGGGTAACAGGGCTGGCTATGCCAGAAAACTGCTTGAATCATCCTATATGCCATTGATGCGTCTCTGCTACTGTGATAGGATTGGATATGTGGTGAAGACAGCAGCCAGGCAGCCATGGAATGAGAGGCAGAGTATCAGTCACGTAGAATGGAATCATGCACGCATGCACGTGCCATTGCTTTCCCATGCCTCTGCAGGCATGCGCAAGGCACATTCATGGATTGTAAAGATGGGCACTTCCTTTCTTTCTTCTGGTATGCAGGCATGTGCTAAGCCACCAAATCACTAAGTTCTTAACACACAAGGACCCATGGCTGAAATCTGTGCCACACAGTCACCAGTGTTCTTAGTGGGGGACAGACACATCCAGCACAGGGGGCCAAAAACAGGACACTCAGCAGCCAATATAGCACCACCAGGCGAAAACTACGTAGAAAAACCTCTATAGGGAAGAGTTCCTCTGCTGAGTGCCGAACTACAGAAGATCATTTTATTGACTGTTTTTAGAGGCAGGTGCATCAGTTCAGTAATGATTTCACTGTATTTGTCTATCCCTCTGAAAAGATCATTTTTTATCTATATTCTATGAATATACAGTCAACATATTCCTCTTGCAACCTATAGAAATTGATCATAAGAATAATATGTCTAAGGAGGAAGTTAAACATCTAGGGCGAGAAAACATGTTGTGGTGCAAGTGATGAGATGTGCAAGCAGAGCTCATTACTAGTGCAAAAGAAAGAGTGTACCCATATACTCAAAGGGGATCTGAAATTGCACATGTGGACATTCAGATGTCCTTTCTCACCCCCTTTCAAAATGTATGCAAAAAAGAGGGTGATTCTGTATATTTCAATATCCCAAATTCACAATTGGAATGTGCATTGAAATGTGCAGACATGAGGGATATTCCCCTGTGCCTGGTGCAGGGTAAAGCGCAAAGTATGATGACCCCGTCAATTCTGACCCTGACAGTCAATGTTCTTGAAGTGTGAGTTTAAACACTGCTGTTAATTTGCTTTCATGTCCCTCAAGCAGAGATGGAGAGAAAGAATTGTATTTTACTTTTTTTTATTTTACATACATTTCACATGGTGATGGGTGGTTTGAGGGCCGTTCACTGTGAAATGTGCTGCCAACACCCAAGTGGTTCTTGCATTACCGAACCTAAAGAAGGCAAGGAGCCTGGTCCAAGATATTGGCGCGCTGTCGCTCAGCCCACAAAATATGCACAGGTCAACTTTGAGAATAAGGTGACCACTCCATGTAAAGAACCAAAGCACACGAGAAAAGCTCATCCTCTGTATTCTTCTCATTTGTGTTAGTTTTTGGAGAATCTGGCTCACAGTGTATCATTTCAAGATACAACTATTATTTTGTTCGTTGCGTTATTTTAATTGGTATTTCAAAATTGCACATCTGTCCTTGGTGGTGAACACATTACTGCAAAAGTGCCGGAGGGAACTACATTTGCAACTCCAATTATGTTGACACTGTGGGGTACAGCAGTGGGGGACACCAGTGGGCGGCGAGCTGCTGTGCTGACGTGGCACAGGCATGCTACGAAATATTTGGGACCTGCTGTATGATCACTTCGATGATAAGCATATGATGGACCTACAGTGGCTTCGAGACAATTTGCCTATCGCTGTGCATAAGATGTCACATTTATGATTACTTTCCTAGAGCTTAACATTTCTTGCAAACTCACAAAGACTTTGGAGCCGTTATGAGACAGTTCGGAGCAGGGGCGTCATTTAACCTAAATGCCAAGGGTAGTGGAAGTGATATCACACGACCCTTGACCTCTGATGACATCACAGGAAGTGACATCACATAGTATTGTTTCTGAGTACACTAGGAAATACATGGTTAGGATATCACTGTAAAAGGATACACATTTTATACAAGAATGGATCACCATATGTTTTGTTAATATGAGTGTGTGTAGGCCCATAGTACCAAATCACTGTGAATGCAAGCAGACGTCCAAGGCCAAACGATAATGTTGTGTTATTATATAGCACTTAAGTTTAAGTAGCTTCATATAGAACAAATATACATACAATATCACACAACCTGTGTTAGTACTCATTTATCAACCTCAGCAGGGTGAAAGGCTGAGTTGACCTTGCTGGGAGTCGAGCCTGCAAACTGCAGATCACACGCCCATTGCAGCAGCCAGCATGCAACCCACTGAGCTATCTTGTTGGCTATAGCTATCACTACTCCAGAAACAAAGAGCCACGTGCTGTGGGCCAGAGCCCATGAGCAGCAATTTTTTTAAAAAATGTGCATTTTTGTGGGGGGTAGCAAGGAAGACCACAGGGGTTTCAGTTGCGACCCCTGGTGACCCCTCAATGACGTCCAGGGTCCGGAGAGGTGAACATCTCAACATACGAGTCCATTGTATGATTTTCTGCACAACTGAACTAGTTTTGGATTTAAAATCATAAATCCACGGGAATATATACTAAGGCGATTGGAAGAATATGGGCACTTATGAATGAATTGCTTATTTTTTCCTGCACTACTAAAATCTCTGTTTTGTCACTGGTCTGTTTTTGCCCTTTTTAGGCAATGAAGACAGTTATTCAATTAAACTCACATGGCCTACGTTAGCTTTCAGTGGCCACTCTGTTGAGCCATGCATGTTTAAATGTATTATTTGCTCCCTATTGGTGGAAGGCATCAAGTTCTGACTGGCCCTTGGAGCAATAGGGCAGTGCCCGAAGAGGCAAACGGACAGGCCAGTTTAATTTCTTATGCGATCGGCAGCTTGACGTTTTAAACACTGTAAGCAGACCAATGTGATTTAAAATCCATCATTTAACATATATGTTGCCCCAAATGTGCAGCCGATATTACTAATAAAAAGGGTGTCGTGCAAAGTGATGCAATGTGGGTGTCACTACAGGACTATGTTTTATCTTTGTTCGATACTGTCAGTATAATTGGGGAAACTGAATATGGCTTATGCTTGCAGGTGAGTGTGGCGCCACAGATTACGGTTTTGTGTGGAGGCCTCACAAGTGAAGGCAGCCATGTTTGATGCTCTTGGGTTGACTTTCTGCTTCTCTGACTGTGGAGTGCTGCAGGCAACCAGTGACTTGCCTTTTCACCAACCTGCCTTGCATTTTCCCACGTCGTGTCTCCCTTGGGTAGGTCGTTGGTTAACGAGACCACTCTGGGAAACATAGAGGTTAAATAGACATTCCCGAGGTGTGAACTGGTTAATGAGTACAGTGAATTGGGTGGTTAATAAGACATCCCGTGCAACAGAGTTGCTAGAGTGATATATTTAGCTATAGAATTAACCTTGAGTCATTAGTGACCTATGGAAGGGCTAATGAAAAAGGATTCGCTAATGAGAACACTCTGAGAAGAGAGGTGCCTCAAAGGAATGGGGGAATTCACAGTAGTAGCATTAAATGAGCAGAGAAATGTCACCGTGAAGTTGTATCTGTGCTTGCAAAGAGGCGAGAAAGTATCCGTAGAGGTGAACAGCTGTGGAAAGTTGATGTCTTGTGGTTCTGTTTCTGAAGATGCGTTATGGGGGTGGGGCTCATAGCAGTGCTGCTGCTTCTATTTCTAACTTCTTTTTAGGATATGATAAAGAACATAGGTACACAGTAATGAGATCCCAATAAGAAAGTCCCAAATACACTATACACTTCCACAACCCATTAGCATTACAATGTATATTGTCGAGGTAATCAGGAGAGCATGCAAGTTCAGGAGACTCATTATGTATCCAGCTAGATCCCATTTTTTGTTGTGGGGGATAGCTGCATTCTCATGGCAGAGGTGTTGTGCAATGTGTCTTAAAAGGCTGTATGATTGCAGATGCGTGCAGGTGGGTGGCCTTGCCTTCAGTCATCTTCCATGAACGTGGAGTGAGACATGTACCCATGCGTCCTGGCTGGTTTCTTCATTTCGTACATGTGGCACAGATTCTGTCATGTGGTATGCTGTGTATGGGTTTATTCTCTCTGTCACTCAGTACATTTCATGACGGGTTCATTGCTGCCTCTGCCTATCTGACAGGTACAAAATAGTTTAAATATTGACGTGCACTTTAACTAGGAAGCATTCTTTGCAGAATATGGAAATGTTTGCCAAGTCTCTTTCAATGCCATCATGGACGTCTGAGCAAATTTCCACGTGTTACCCCTCAAAGGGAATTGTTGCTGTATTGCATCACTCACTTTATCGCCTCAGCCAGTCTATAGTATGTGAGTGTTTGTCCATCAGATGTGCTTATTGATTTTTCCCCTTAATCTCAGACATACAGCATAGGCACATCCGACTGCAATAGGCTTAAAAAAGTAAAGTTATTTCAAAGCAAATGACAGTACATTGTAAACAGTAACACGGAATGGCTGTTAAACTGCTTGAAACTTTGTGGTGTAAGAGGAAAGCTACAGAATTACTGCACACAGGGAGACTTTTGTGCTGATTCATGGAATTTGTGCGCCGAAAAATGGGGATAGTGTGCCATTCTGCCCGCAAATCCCTGTTAAACAAATGGGGATTTGCGGGCAGAATGGCACACAAATCCTGGTTTTTCGTCGCACAAATTCCATGAATCAGCTGTTTTGTCAAACAGCGTAATAATACCCATGAGTATCTATTTTTTTTAACTTTTCTATAGTAGTGACTGTTACCATTGGCCCTTGTAGAGACAGCATCAACCTCATACAAGCAAAAATCTAATAATGGCACCAACATTTGCTAGTGGTCACTACAAAAAATATGCAAGCAGCACTTCTTTTAGAATTATGTAAAAGCAGAGGCTGCTAGTAGATGTCCCTGCGGAGCAAGCACAGGCATTCAATATTGCCTGCAATACCAAACGCTGTTCATAGAGGTTTCTCTGGAGAGTGGCTTTAACCATATCTGGACATAGGTGCAGTTCCACATGTGTCTACTAGATGCTCCTTTGTAACCAGGACAAACAATGAATCTGAAAAGTGTAAAAGACTGGCACAGTGCGAAATTCCATTTACAGCTGTACAGGCAAGACAACAGAAAGAACAGGACAAATTGACTGGCATGTGAGCTAATACGGAAATTGCCAATTAAAACAATGCAGTCCTAGTGCTAGTGTAATGATGTGACTTGTGCTACTGCAATTGCAGTTTAATTTGTGAAACACTTTTAACACAGTTTTAATTGGAAACTTTGATTGGATTTCCAAAAACGGTTGTAAGGGTTAAAGTGGTAACCATAAAAATGAAATAAATAAAATGGGAGGGATATCTGATACAGTGACATGCACTTTAACTAGGAAAGCATTCTTTTCAGAATATGGAAATGTTTGCTTAGTATCTTTCAATGCCATCATCGCAGTCTCCGAGAAATTCTACACTTGTTATTCCTCACACGGGATTGTTGCAATATTGCATCACTGACTTTATCACCTCAGCCAGTCTATAGTCTGTGAGTGTTTGTCCACCAGTGATTTTTCCCTTATTCTCAGACGTAAAGCATAGGCATGTCCGTCTGCAGAAGGATTTTAAAAAGGTACAGTGAATTCAAAGCTTATTACAGTACGTTTTAGACTGTAGGAGGTTTTGTCTTTGGGCTATTATCTAACTTGGCGCTATTTTAGTATTGTGGTATACTGGCGGTAAATTGACATTACCTCATTTTGGTGCCCTATATGATAAGACAAACCTTCCCCGTTTATAACTTTGTCCTGTACTTTGGTTGACTGTAGGCATCCACCCAGGCTTAGCACATTTATAGGGAACACAGATGGTCAAAAATTGCATATAAATTGTGCCAGTGACTTATCTACATCACCAGCCGATGCCCTTGGAGGGCTCAATTCAGCCCAAACATGCATGGCTGAATGCATTCACACAACACACTAACTTTCTAGCTTGTCTTTGAATGGTCTCTTTTGTTTCTTACTTGTTACCTCTGGCGATAAACACTTTACCACTGTGATGTAACCCCCAAGATATTTCCCAGTTACTTTTCCCCGCTGAAACAGTGATCATCAGACATATGAGAAAAAAAAAATAGACACCAACTTTTTTCTGTTATTGCAGTTCTTATTTCTATAGCAGAGCTGTTTATGAAACAAGAAACAAAACATTACATCTCATGACAACACAGTTATGAGCTCTTACAAACAGATCAGCACTGTTGCGGTTATCTAAGACACATGATAAATATGTGCATTGCAAAACTTTTTTTTTAGTATGCAAAATACTACAATGAACCAGTTGTAAATAATGACCTATTCTTGTCTTAACAGTCGCAGATATAATTGGCAGTCATCCAATGCTATCCTCAATTCCACAAGCACTTACATAATGACTTGAAGTAGATGGGTCTTATCTGCGTGACCCCTTTTTACTCCTGTCTGTCTGCGGAGAAGTCTTCCCCGAGCCCCCACACGATCACTGGCACTCCGGAGAAGTTGCCTTGGACTCCCAAGCAGACGAGGACTGCAGCCTTTGAATTCCCTCAGCAGCCGGCAGCAATAGCAGGAGCACCCAGCAGAGGCGCAGGAAAGAAGAGAGCCCAGCCCTATGGTTCAGCCTCTATTTCTGTAATTTTCCTGTCAATCACCACAAAACTACTTCCATTTCTGATGTGTCTAAATACCTCCTATGCTCCTCATCCCACTGACCAATCCTCTGCGGGCTTTGTTATATGTATCAACTGACTTTCCTACTTCCTTCGAACACAAAGGTCTCTCAGAATGCATGAAAAAACTGATAATTTACTTCACATTTTATTTAGTGCATTTTTCTCTTCCATGGAGAAACAATAAGCCAGAATTTCCATCCATGTTCACTGACATTGCATTGCAATGTTAATCAGGAGGACTAATTAGTTACTGGGAAGTTAATAATGGGGAAGTTAGTTAATTAGTATAGGCCATTTTCACAACACAATTTTACACAGATGGGCATTCTCATAATCCATATATATAATGCACTTTGAATCCATAGTCTTTTTGCAAGCATTCTGCTTTGCCATGGAAGGCCTCATTCACTGTTATAATGAATCAATGTGGCATTTCACCTGTTTCATATAGTTTAACGTCTCTTTTCTGCATTTACACTACATATCTGACTGGTTGCTTTTAAAATGACTGTCATTAGTCATCTGCACACATTGTATTGGCTTCTCTTAAAATTACTGTAATCTGCACACCTTTTGCTAGCTGCTTTTAAAATTACTGTAATATATCCCTACATACTTCTCTCCTTTTCTGACAACTATAACTGATTGCAAAGTCATAGTTGGAAGAACCTCACACCAACATCTCTGGGTTAGATCAATATCAATCATCACTAGAATAACAGTTAAAATAATACTGCAGCAATGAAATTTAACACATGGGCATTTCACAATGTATAATTACTTGAGTGAAAAGCAAAATGAAACAGAATAAATAAGGTATGCATATCAGTCCTCACATGCATGTGCATATATAATAGAACAAAATATGTGTACAGTCTTGACAGAAGTGTACACATCCAATAGTTTGCATGTCCATGGATTGTTCAAATCCCATAACACCACGGTTTTTCAATTATGGTTTTAGCATGTGTATATTTTGTGGGGTAAGCATTTTCTCTCTTTTATGCAATATCAGCAGGTATTCACAACAAACAAAACAATACAATAAAATAAAAATAAAGGTAAACGACTTCCATTGTTCCCAGTTCAAGTCCAAACTGGCAAAACACAGCACAGTAATATGCTCTATCAGCAATAAATGAAGAACAGACTGAAGATGAACCAGGCAAAATGAGGACCAATCATATTCACTTTTTGATACCCAGAATCCTCATGACCACACCTCTGGATGTTCTACCCATCAGTCTTTGCACCAATTATCTGCATAACAACATCCTCAGCAACATTTCTCCGATTTCTCCAATGTGACACTCCATGAGGTCCCCTTCACAGAAGTTATCTCTTATGGTCATCGCTTTTGGCACCTCAGGCTTTACATCTTCACCCCATTATTCGATCTGCGGGCTTGCTGGGGTCTCCTCCCAATACTGTTGCCTCCAACTGTCCACCATCTCAAGGAACCGGCCTTGCCTGTATAATCGATTAGTGTTTTCTAAAGTGAATAGAAAAGAGACAGGTTAAGTACATAGCATGGAACAATTGTTTATCCCTCTTTCACTAAAAGTCTGGAAAAGAAACACTGGCTAAAATACCATTGCTCCCTGGATTTGCCACTTTGGATACATGCAATCAAACACACATAACAGCAAAATAAAACAACATTTTACACTTTGCATCACTATGCATCACAATAATTCCCAACTAAACACGCACCCCTGCACAATATTTTACATTTCCATTCCCCTTTCACCATGTTTCTTTGCTTATTTGATGTACATGCAGAAATGTGGCATTTTTGTTTGCTTCTACTTACTCACAAGACCCTATTTCTGATTACTCATGGAGTGAAATATATACCACCTTGCACCTGCTCTCATGTCATTAGGTTACATGCATTATGAAACAGTCATTATTCAATGTATCCACCAACAGATAGACTTACTGTGCTTTTATCATTATTCCCTTAATTAAACTATCAGCTTTATTTCCATTGCAATCAGTACATTTAAATGGTCTCCTGATCTCATGCTTTTGGTTGCAGGGATTAATATGGTTATCATGAACAAATTGCTCTGTCACCATCTCACCCTCTGTCCTCATTATTGTATATACAACATGGGATATCTTATCTACTATCTCAAACGGCTCTTGGATGCCGCGAGAAATTTAGAATTTTTGTGCCTGTTCTTTCTAAAATGGTCTTTGTACACCTGATCACCTATTTTATATTCTTTTACATATGTCTTTTTTTTTTATCATAATAGGTCTTTGCACTTTCAGCAGCTCTTTCCATTTTCCGCTGTACAAATGCAAATGCATGTTTCAAGTGCTTCCTCAATTCTTCCACATATTCTTGAACTGTGGATGCCCTCACAAGTGTTTGCTCGTGTGTCCTATACAATAAATGTTGTGACAGTACCATCTTTCTTCCTGTCAACACTTCATGAGGGCTGATGCATGTCGCTTTAGCAGGAGTCGACCTAATAGCCATTAATACTAAAAGTAACCGTAGATCCCAATTGGAACCTGCCTCAGCTACAAACTTCTTCTGTATCGCTACTATAGATCTATTGCTTCTCTCCACATTCCCTGAGGAAGACAGCCTATATGAAATATGCAATTTCCTCTTTAGTCCCAATATCTGCCATACCTTGCTCATCAATGCGCTAGTAAAGTGACTCCCCCTTTCTGATTCTATCTTTTGGGGTAACCCGAACCTTGAAAATATGTGATTTACCAAAAATGTGGCTGCTGTTTGTGCACTACATTCTGGTGCAGGAATGCACTCCACCCACTTCGACATTAGATATACCACTGTTAACAAATATCTATTTCCTCTGGCTTATCTTTCCACAAGCCCAACATAGTCGATTTGCAAATCTGGCCATGGAAGGGTTAAACCTCTTTTCATTAATGGAGCTCTATGCATTGGTGAAGCAGATTTAAATTGTGCACATACCAGACACCCACTGGAGTATAATTCCACATCACGGTACATATGTGGCCAGTAAGCATAGTCCTTCAATATTTCTAAAGTTTTTTTTGATCCCCTGTGTCCTGCAGTTATTGTGTCATGTGCATGGTGTAACATTAGTCCTCTGAATGAAAGAGGCACCACCCACTGTATCTGACTGGACACAGACTCCCTAATCATCAGACCATCCTGTAGTTTCATTCTATTTTTGTTCTTCAACATCACTCTCAGCCCTTCCTTTCCCTTGCAATAATTTTCAGCTAGAGGATTGTGTTTGGGGTCTATCAAATGATTATAAAAACACCCAACACTAGGTCCTATTTTTGTGCCTTAATCAGATCCTGATCTGGCATATCATAACTCCATTGTACTACAGGTTGTTCAACTTCTTTTGGAGATTTGAAGCGTGTAACTGCATCCACCTGTATTTCACCAATTAGGTGTTCAATGGACAATAATGTTCCCATGACAGTCCCAATTTTGGCTAATTGATCTGCTTTGTCATTTCGTTCCTTATCCTCTCCTGGTGTCTTTAAATGTCCACAAATGTTCTTCCAGTGTATTATTAAACCATTCTCTGACACTAATCTATCTATAGCTTGGATCATTTTCCCATGTTTGAGGGGCTTTTTGTTATATGTGAGCATACTCTTTGCCTTCCAGCCAGGTAAATACTCTACAAAACTGTTTTGTGCATAATCAGAATCAGTTACTAGGACAATTTCTTTGAATTTGTCTTCAAGTGCAGTAGCAACTGCCTTATAAATGGCAGCTAACTCTGCTATTTGCCAATTCCTAGCTCCAATTCTCATCCCTATACTAGGAATGCCTTCACAGCTTATCCAGACATTTCCTATCCCTGCCACCAGCTGTTTTTCAGTATCATTTTCTATATTGTACGCACATCCATCTACATACAAGGTTGGCAAATCTTTGCACATATCTTCATTAAAAGCTTTGTGTGGTGATTTTTCAAATTCATTCAAACTGGGTTCTATTTCTATTTCATCAAAGGTACCTTCAGCTGCACAATCGTGCAGATTTGTTAACCCTTGAGCAATTGGGCTCTTTTTATTCTGTCCATATCTTATTTCCACAGGGAATCCCTGCAACGCCAATGACCAGGAAGGGATTCTGGAGTGCACTAGATTACCTGATCTTATCCTCTTACTTTTGCAAAAATAGCAAAGGCTGATGATTTGTTTCAATGATCACTTTTTCTCCCGGAATAATGGGATGGAAATACTGCAGTGCCCAGAAAGTGGTCGGTAGAGCCTTTTCACATTCGCTGAATTTAGTTTCAACCAGAGATAATGCCTTGCTTGCATAGGCAATAGTTTTATGATTTAAATCATGTTTTTGTGATAACATATTTGACATACACTGATCAGCGTAGCCTATTTATACAAAGAAATCTTGATTCTTTGTGAGATAGGGTAAGCATGGTGCTTTCATTAGACATTCTTTCAATTTAGCTACAGCTTAAAATTGCTCTTTTTTCCCATCTCCATGGTACATTCTGCTTCAGTGATCTAGTTAATGGTAGAGTGATCTCAGCGTAATTCTCAATACATGTACATGTCCTGTTATATCCTGTCATCCCTAGTAGACTTTTCAGACCCTTCAGGTTAGTACGATTTTTCAATTTCTGTATTGCTGCCACCTTTTTCGTTTGTGGATTCAATCCATGCTCAGTTACCTCATAACATACAAAATGCACTTGATTTTTTCACCATTGGGCCTTCTGCAAGGATACTTTGACACCCACTTTCTGTAACTGGCCAAGCACATGTGTAATCTCATCAAAATGACCTCTTTGGCTTTCGTTTTTAATCAGCACATCATCTACATAGACTATGGTTCCTCTTTCCGCCGCATCTAGAAGTGCTTTTCTCACAAATATGCCAAATTTGCTCCCACTATGAATATACCCAAATGGTGTTCTGGACCAAGCGTATTGCGTTTTATTGAATGAAAATGCAAACAAATTTTGAATGTCATCAGCCAATGGCACACACCAGTACCCAGATGTAAGGTCTAACATGGTAAATAAATTTAACCCATGAACCTGTACGAGACCTTGGTCAATAAATGGGAGCAGCCATCTAGACACTCGTGCTCTTTTGCTTAATTCTCTCAGGTCTGCACACAAATGCCATTGACCATTTGGGTTTAATACACCCCAAATGGGAGTGTTTGAGGTACTATGAATGGGCCCAATAATTCCTCTGGATTCTAAATGTTTAATTATCTCTGCTAGTGACTCCAAGCATGCCGCGGGGAACTGGTATTGATAAACTAAAACCAGATTTCTACCATATCCCCCTGGTAATGTGGCAGTATGTAAGTCAGTTAGGCAGCAATCATATGCATCCTTTGGCAAAAACCTCCTTAAGTTCCATTAATATTTTTTTCAATTCATTCCTGTCCTCTTCACTATCACGTGCATCTGCTGAAAGAATCTGCTCCTCTACAATTTTTGAAAATTCTGCAAAATCCTCCAATGTGCTTTCCTCTAGTCGTGTGGCTGTGTCTCTTTGCAGAGTTGCCACTTTTAAATATTTTGGAACATCAACCTCCATTTCAATAGGCTGATTTTCTGTTTCATTTTCACTTAAATCAAATAATATGCAATTCTCCTGATGAGAGCACACTGTCTCATTGGAATCACAAGGATGCACAGACTGAATTTTGAATATCCCTTTAGGCTGAGAGTCGATTGACTCTGGTAACACGCCCTGTGCATCTACATACCTCTTAGGGAAGTTCCCAATCACTGTATTGTTGAAATCTGCAGTGTAATGTGATTTTTGTATTGCCATTCCTAACATGGAATTCTCATCCAAATAAGTGTATTGACATCCTTTATTATAAATCATGAGTTTGATGGACCCACCCCAATCTCCACCAATGATGTATACTCACATTCCAGTCCCTCTTGCTTCATGGATTCATTTAGGCATACAAATGCATCAGAATCCTTCACCTGCTTCCATTTCTATGCTTTTGTGTTATAACAAATTGTCTGGTGAATGCAGGAATGGTAACTTCCTTTTTCACTTGTAACTCAATTGCATATGGCACCAATTGAGCACAATGATAAGCCTGTCTTTTGTCTTAATATTCAGGTGCAGGTGCTCCTAGCCGGGACCACACTTTTTGGTTAAGAAAATCCAACACTACACATTCTGTGTATAATGTAATTTACCAGATAAAAATCATTTTGTGTCCCACTCACTATCCACACATTGTAATAGTTTTTTGTCCAACTCAGAAATGTGTTGGTTTTGAATTCTGAATTTTGGAATCTCCCCTCTTTCCATTATTCTCTGAAGTAGTTTCTCATTAATAAAACTCCTTTTCTGTTCAAGTGCTAACATGGATTTTACCATTTCAGAATGACCATTTATACCAACATGGATCCATGGCTGCTCATCTCCCATGTGTATTTCAGAAAGGGTTGTAATATGTTTTCCTGTGGTTATCGAAGGGATAACATTCGGCTTGCACTTCTCTTCTTTCAAGTAAAATCACAACATGTCTTCATCTATTTCAGTTTGCCATTTCTTCCTAGGATCCAAATAAATCTGCATGGATTGTTTCTCTTCTTCACTTTGCATTTCACCCTGACACATCAGGATGACAGTGACACTAGGCACACAACCATTCTGAAGACACACCTCAACTACATCATTTGATGCAGCAACAGTATGACATTCATTTACACTGCTGTTTGTGACTTTACTTTCTTAGGCCTTAATGTTTTTTTTTTTCATTAGAGACCACAGAACAGCATTCACTTGATCAATGAGGGACGAGAACCTTTTCAGGCAAACTTTATGTCAACCTCAGTGACAACCTCAATAGGTACATCCTCACCATTGAAATTATGTACCGGGCCTATATTTTGTCTCACTCTGATTTGAGTTTGTGGGGCCTCCCTTCATTGATACTTTTTACCAACTCTTTGGACTTGATTGTGGCCTGTGCATCTATGTCACTCATTGTAAATGTATGGTACTTCTCTTCCACAGTAATGGGAGCATAATACCTGTCCTCAACTTCTTCCAATGCACACAGAAACTGTGAATTTCTGCTGATTTCAGGACTCACTTTTCTCAGACCCTTGTCACTTTTTGCCAAACAAAGGGGCAAGTGAAATTATATTTTCCCTCCTTTTTGCCCATCTCATCTCAGGAATCTTGCTCTGTCTCATCATGCTTAGAAACCATCTAGAGTGTATCCACTGTTTGCCCTTCTGTTCAGGGACAATAAGCGTTCACACTGCAGTTCTTCAACTGAACATGCTCATAAACATCACATGGTAACTTGTCATTTTCTAACCCTGAGCACCTATTTGCATCTAACACGTTATCCATTTTTTTAGCCTCTTGAAAGATATGTGGCTCGAAATACTCTACAGGTGACTGCACTGTGCTCTCCTTTTTGGTACTTTTTCAGTCCGCATCTCATCAGCATTTTGACTCTCAATGGAAGATGTTTTAATAACTAATCCTACCCCATTATCAGGTGTCTTATCATGGCGTGTGGTGTCTTTTTAGAACCTGTCTCTCTGTTCTTTTGGAAGTTCTTGTTTATTTTCTCCGTTCTCCTTTTCATTTGCACACACTTCAAACTTCCTTATTATGTGCAGTTACATCCCCTGCCTCATTCTTATTTGTGGCCATCTTTATGTTTAAATCAGCAATCAATACAGGGCCGTTATACAAAACTGGTTCATGGGATTCTGTTTCTTTATCATTGCAGGGATTATGAGTATTTAGTAACTTATACCTAGGACTAATGTAATTCTCTCTATTGCTTGGATAATGTGACTGAAACATCAGCATTTGGGATGGCAGCCTCCGAGGTGCACCCCTCTGATTGGATGTCATATTATTTCCGACCTGAGAATTGTGCTGATTGAAGTGGCATTTTTGCAGCACTTATTCCCATTACTGTTTCTGAGGAGTCTAAAGATTTTGATCTTGTCTCTTTAATTCTATCAAGCTCCCCACTCTGGCAATAGATGACCACATATAGTTTGGTCCCTTCTTCTACAATCCACTCCAGGGACTTCTTGTGATCAAACTCACAAATTAATTGTGATATAATATCTTTTTGTAAGCCATATAAATAGGCAGACTTAAACTCAGTTGAATTAGGCCTAAAGGATA
The DNA here is from genome assembly GCF_040938575.1 of Ambystoma mexicanum. NCBI lineage: Eukaryota > Metazoa > Chordata > Amphibia > Caudata > Ambystomatidae > Ambystoma > Ambystoma mexicanum. The sequence continues at coordinate 349,591,193 of NC_090930.1, read as the reverse complement.
CATCAAAATGAGAGAAGGCTCTTTTTAATTCTTGGGGAAATTGGCAAGGGGATACATTTGACATTGATGTTCTGGTATGAGAGGTTTTTTGCATCCTGCACTGACTGATATGGTAAAAAATGTTGTCTAACCTCCTTTTCAAATTCTGCCCATGACATACTCTCTTGTTCATTGAAGCCCCTTAGCTCAGAGTAGCAGCATCAAGAGTTAAATAAAAGTACTGTCTATATTGTTCTCTGGGTATTTTTAGTGCTTTAAATATGTCATGCACTGCTTCCAGGAGGTCCTCTATTCAACACTCACATTCCTTTTTGAATGGCTTAATCAAAGCCTCGATTGATTTCATTATTTTGATAAGGCTGCTTGGCGCTAAATTTGGGGTTGCATTATTCTGTGGTGCATTCCTTTTATCAGGTGTATTGGACTGGTGGCTACCACCAGTGGGTGAGTCAAACCCCTCAATTGCATTACAACCAGGCCCAGCCACCTGTATACCCAGTGGAACATTATCCTTTGTTTAGAGGTGGGGCTAACTTCAATCCCATTGAATGTGGTGCCTTGTTGCTTTTCTTGAGATTTAAAATTACATATTTGCTGGTCCAAATCTTTGCACTATTTATGGAGCCGGTCTGCCTCCTGACACAAGTAAGTATTCTCATCACCCATCTTATTTATACATTCTGCATCTGACTTATCTGCATTTGGCATTGATTAAACTCCCTATCTCTTTTGTCCCTTTCCTGGAATATTTTATCTATCTCTCTTTCAATAGCTTGGAGCTCACTTTCTTTCTCCATATTGTCCCTCTGGAGAGTGTGCATCTCTAATTTAACATCCTCTTTTTCTTGTCAAATGTCGCTTACCAACCCTTTTAGGTGTTTGCGTTCTTGCTTACTGTCTTCAAAATGCTTCCTTCTCTGAGACAGTTGTGTTTCTAATTAATTGCATTTTGAGTACATTTCTTTATGGCATAATTCCAATTCCGATTTTAAATTTTTCTCTTGCTTATCAGCTTCATCTAATTTGATTTGTAATCTGCTAATCATCTCAGCATCATTTTCCTGCATCCGCATAGGTTGATATAAATGAGCCAGATCTTTATCAAGCAGTCTTTTTTTAAACATTTTTATTAGTTGCTCTAAACAATCTCAAAAGTCATACTTGAATTATACTGCCCTCTTCAAAGATATTATGTATTGGTTCTTTCTGCACCTCTCCATGAATGCGGTCATGCCACAGTATGGCATTATGTGATGACCACACCCCATGAGCGGTATTTTACCAGCTCAGGAAATGTGGCTTCAATTTGAGACATAATGACACAACCTGCAGCGCTACACTAATCTCACAAAATGAGTTCCCTTTATATGCATGACTGACTGTGTGGAACAAACTTGCCACGCCCAGTAGCTGCTTTACAGTCTGTTCCCGGCCAACACACCAAATATGTAGGATGTTTTGTCTTTGGACTTTTACCTAACTTGACGGTATTTTAGTATTGTGGTATATTGGCGCTAAATTGGCATTACTTCATTTTGGTGATAATATTGTGGTGACCATGCCTTTCATAACACTGCCCTAATTGATAAGATAAACCTTCCCCGTTTATAACTATGTCCTGTACTTTGGTTGACTGTAGGCATCCACTCAGGCTTAGCACACTTATAGGGAACACAGATGGTCAAAAACGGCATATAAATTGTGCCAGTGACATATTTACATCACCAGCCTATGCCCTTTGAGGGCTCCATTCAGCAGTGACATGCATGGCTGAATGCATTCACAGAACACACCAACTTTCTAGCTTGTCTTTGGATGGTCTCATTTGTTTCTTACTTTTTACCTCTGGCAGTTAACACTTTTATCACTGTGATGTAACCACCAAGATATTTCCCTGTTACTTTTCCCACTGAAATAGTGGTCATCAGACATATGAGAGAAAGAAATAGACACCAACTTTTTTTCTGTTATTGCAGTTCTTATTTCTATAGTAGAGCTGTTTATGAAACAAGAAACAAAACATTACATCTCATGATAACACAGTTATGAGCTCTTACCAACAGATCAGCACCGCCGCGGTTATCTAAGAGACAAGATATGAACATGCATTGCAAAACATTATTTTAGTATATAAAATACTACAGTGATCCTATTGTAAATAATGACCTATTCTTGTCTAAACAGTCACAGAGATAATTGGCAGTCATCCAACGCTCTCCTCAATTCCACAAGCACTTACATAATGACTTGAAGTAGCTGTGTCTTATCTGTGCGAACTCTTTTTACTCCTGTCTGTACTTTTACTTTACTTAAATCAATTTATATTGTGCTGCCATGAGCCCTGAGGCGTGAGGGTGCAGACAGACAAACAGGTACAAAAAACAGAGACGGCAGTTTCCCAGCAGGTTAACAATGGCTATTGACCAATGTCATATAGCCTTAAGGACCTTCTATAAAACCGTGATGGAGGCATGCTGTCTGAGGGTCTGTGGAAATGAGTTTGAGAGTTTGGGTGCGGCAATGAAGAAGGCCCCGTTCTCAACCGTCTTAAGTTTACATTACAAGTACTAAAAGGCCCTGGTTACATGATCTTAATGCCCTACTGATGATCTTCTCTAGAATAAGGTCGTGAAGGTATTTAGCATTATGCCCAGTCTGCATTTAAAGATAAATGTCAAATATTGGAATTGATATCGAGCCGCGACAGGAAGCCAGTGTAAGGCACGCCGAGCCTCAGAGACATGACCCTTTGGGCAATGCCCACAATTACTCTGACAGCTCCGTTCTGGACTACCTGGAGTCTATTGAAGTCAAATTTGCAAAGACCTCCAAGGAGGCTGCTGCAGTAGTCAATCTTTGCCCCGACTACAGCTCTTGCGATGGATTCTGCATTAGCTTGCGAGATGAAAGGTCTCAGGTAGGTTAGTAGTTTCACATAATAGACGGAGGGTGATACGACGTTACTCACATGTGCTCTCATGTTGAGCAACTGGGCAAACACCACACCTAGTATTTTTAATTTTGTTTGAAGAAAAATGTCAACTAGTCCTAGATTGAATGATTTGTATTTGGGGTCCAGTTTGGCGATATGGTTGGAGCTACCCACTATCATCAACTCTGTTTTGCTTTATTCAAAGCCAAAATATTGCACATCATCCAGTTTACAATTAATGTGAAGATTCTATTGAGCTCTAGTTCATCCTGGGAGTGGACTCCAGAGAGTTGGATCAGAACCTGTGTGTCATCAGCATAATTTGAAAAGGCATTTCCTTCATCCTCTAGCATTTTGAAGAAGGGGGCTGTATAGATGTTATATAGACAGGGAGACGTGCTGGCTCCCTAGGGAACCCTAAAGAGGACAGACATTGGAGAAGCTTAGGCTTCCCCAAGGCAGACTCGACTCTGTCTATTTGCCAAGAAGGACTTGATCCAGGATGCTTCAGAGGGGGAGAGGTTAGCAACCTCTACCATTCTAGACACCATAATGGTGTGGTCGACCAAGTCAAATGCCTCGGACAGATCCAAAAAGACTAGAAGGGAGGCTAGACCTTTATCCATACTTCCTAAGAATCTTGACTTTAGGTCCAGCTGGGAGCTCTCTGTACCATAACCCTCTCTAAACCCAGACTGATAAACGTTAAGACAGGGGTGATGGTTCAGGTGGAGAGCAACTTGCTTCTTTGGGACGGGGGTAACCCAGGCTTGTTTCAGATTATCAGGAATGCAGCCCTCTAATAAGGAGTCATGGGCTGGGTCTCTCCTCTTTAGTGTCAATCAATGAGTGGCATCTATGTGCGCTCTTTCGTAAATGCCTGATGTATTACCAACATGATACCATTTTAGCACATTTGGCTGACTATATGCTAATGTCCTCACACATGTTTGTTCGTACTTGGACTACATTCATATTTGAAGTGTTGGCAAAGGCTGATGTATCGATTCAGATGCTGGTGACCAATCCTGATCGAGCAAAGGTTAAAATCTACGAAACGGATTGGATAGAGACTAGAACCCAATGCCTTACATATAGGGATTTTAAAGCAAATGACTTTAATCAGAAAAAACGAAATGTAATAGAACCATACTTGTGTAGAGCTCCCTCTCCTCACCTTAGAGCTGTAACACAGCGTATGCGATTTGATCTATATCCTACTCGAGATATTCTTGTCAGAAGGAAACTCCTTACTCTAAAACACAACCATTGTAGATTTTGTTGTAATTTAGACACTAAGGAAACCTTGAAACATGTTATTGTGGAATGTCCGTTTCTTACAGATTTACGAATAAGATATTTCTAAAAATATTTGAGCTATTTTGGTTCATTGTCCCTTGAAAACCAATGGCCAAACATTTTGGAGACCAAAATCATGAGTATCTGTATAGCCACTTTAAATTTTATGAATGTGTTAAATTTAGGTGTGATCAAAGATACGGAGGTTGATTAGAGAACTAGGTGAAAAAATGTTTCTAATGATCCTGCATTAACGTATATAGGGCCTCATTACACGGATGGCGGTAAGGGTTTACCGGTACTGGTATTTTTCCGGTACCGGTAAATCCTTACTGCCTTACTACGAGGTCCCTTTGTGGGTTGGGGAATTTAACACCTGCTTTTTGCAGGCGGTAAAAACCAACCCGCAAAGGGACCAGGGAGCTAATTATGGTACCGCAATTTGTGGTACCGTAATTAGCGCCTTCCCCATTCCCATAGAGCCCTATGGGGCAAAAATGGGAATGGGGAAGGGCAATGGTGGAAGGGGGAATTACCGCCCCGCCAACCTTGGAATAGGGTGGTAATTCCCCTTTCCACTAAGGCAGTGCCGGTATTTTACCGGCATGAACCATGGCGCTAATAGCACCATGGTTCACCGCCATCCGTGTAATGAGACCCATTGTCCAAATGTGTTTTAAATTGGAGGTTGTTTCACGGCACCGAGTAAGGTTTCTTATAAGGTTCATTTGTTTTATTTGTTCAAATTATATAATGTTGTTGGATGAATTTTCTTATTCAATGCAGGCTCTGTGTCCTTTTATGTAATCTTTTAGGTGTGTTTTTTCTTTTTTTTGTAATTCTATCTTTATCTTCTTATATCGAATTAAGTATGTAAACATTTTGAAATGATTAAGTTTTCAATGTTAAAATGTTTTGAAAAAGTTGAGTTTTCTCAGCTGAATTCAATTAATAAAACAAAAAATTGCTTTTATAAGAATTCAGGGGCAGACTTAATGATCAAGGAGGAGCAGGGATCGCCCTTGCATTTAGTTGCCTTGAGTTGTTTGATGGTGATCTGCAGATCTTCCTCGGAAATGAGATGGAAGTTAAATTCAGAAACCAAATGGATTCCTGACATATCCTTTTTAAGGGTGGTGTTAGAAATAGCAGACTGTTTTTGGACAATATCGGCTCTGATGCCCAGAAGTTTATTATGCATTCCATTTTGGACTTGTTGGCACCAGTTGGCATCTGAGGGTGACGTCCGTCCAAGCGGCTGGGGAGTGGATTCTGAAACCTTTAAGATCCTAAAAAGTGAATTCATATCCGATTTAGTGTTAAGAATCTGGAGATTGTGGTAGGTCTTTTTAGCTTCCACTAGCTCCATTTTGTAGGACTTAACTGCTGATTTATGAGCTTTGTAGGACATTGTATTAGGACTGGCTTTCCAAGAATAAAATAACTTCATTATGTATTTAGATTTTTGTAGTGAAGTTAATCGCTGGGTCTAGGAGGGATTCCATTTTGTCCCGGGTAATGTGTTTGAAATTACGAATTGTGATGAAATTGTTCTTGTGTTTTTTTTATTTTAACTGAAAATGGTACCGAGATAGAAACGTGAACAAAGGCATGGTCTGACCAGGGACATGGCGTAAACTGAGTCTCAAAACATGAGACATTAGCAGAGGAGACCCTGTCCAGTGCATGACCGACTGATGAGTAGGAGCATGAATTTGTTGTGCAAAACCCAGGTCTGAGAGGGCCAAGTCTAATTCTGCAGCTAACAGGTCTTCATTGTGTCCTAGCCAATAATTGAAATCTCCAAGGAGGGTAAATCGGGTATTAGGCTGTAATAGTGATAGGAGATGGTTAGAAAGAGCAGCAATGAAGTTAGCTGTGAGGGAGGGCGGGCGATAGATGAGAAGAAAGTTCATGGTGGATTCAGAGTTCATTCCAATTTTAATGTGCATGGACTTGGTGCCTTCAATGCATGGGTTTTGTACAACTCAAACTGAAAGCGAGTCCTTGAGGATAAAAGCAACCCCGCCACCTCTCCTAGTAAGACAGTCATGGTGAGACAAGAAGTCTTCCCCGAGCCCCCACAAGATCACTGGCACTACTGAGAAGTGGCCTTGGACTCCCAAGCAGACTAGGACTGCGGCCTATGAATTCCCTTGGCAGCCGGCAGTAAAAACAGGAGCACCCAGCAGAAGCGCAGAAAGAAGAGAGACCAGCCCTATGGTTCAGCCTCTATTTCTTTAATTTGCCTGTCAATCACCACACAACTGCCTCCCTTTCTGACATGTCTAAACACCTTCTATGCTCCTGATCCCACTGACCAATCCTCTGCAGGAGTTGGTATATGTATCAACTGGCTTTCCTACTTCCTTCGCACACAAAGGTCTCTCAGAATGCATGAAAAAACAGATAATTCACTTCTCATTTTATTTAGTTCAAATTTCTCTTCCATGGAGAAACACTAAGCCAGAATTTCCATCCGTGTCCACTGACATTGCATTACACTGTTAAACAGGAGGACTAATTAGTTGCTGGGATGTTAATAATAGGGACGTTAGTTAATTAGTATAAGTCATGTTCACAATTCAATTTTACACAGATGGGAATTTTCATAATCCATACATATAATGAACTTTGAATCCACTGTCTTTTTTTAAAACATTCTGCTTTGCCATGGAAGGCCTAATTCACTGTTATAATGAATCAATGTGTCATTTCACCTGTTTCATATAGTTTACCGTCTCTTTTATGCATTTACACTACCCATTTGACTGGTTGCTTTTAAAATGACTGCCATTTGTCATCTGCACACATTGTGCTGGCTGCACTTAAAAATACTGCAATATATCCCTACAAGACAGTCATGTGGAAGGGCTATTAAAACACTGAAAACTTTGTGGTGTAAGAGGAAATGCCACAGAATTACTGCATACTGGGTGTACTTCATCAAACAGCATGATAACACCCCTCTTTTTTAGTTTTGTTGCTTTACTATAGTGGTGGCACATACATTTATCAGTGTCCCCGTCGAGACATGCAGCAACATCACACGTGCAAGAATGTGCTAATACCCCAAACTGTTGGTAGAATTCTCTGCAAAATATGCAGGCAGCCCTTTTTGCAGGATGGTGTAATGCATGCATTCAATATCGACTGCAATGCCAAAAGTTGTTCATAAAGATGCCAATCAGAGATTGGCTTTAACAAAGTCTGGCCATAGATGCAGTTCCACATGTGTCTACTGGATGTCCTTTGAAGTCAGGACAAACAATCAATCTGCAAGGTTTGTAAAAATGGCACAGTACTACAGGCCATTTACTGCCGCACAATCAAGACCCAGAATTAAAATCGAAAGTATATTGTCATGGGAACTAAAACAGACCTTGCCATTTAAAACAATGCAGTGCAAGTGCATGCAGATTTGATGCCTTACAAATTAACATTTAGATCATTTCCTTTCAACGATACAACTTGCGCAAGTGCAATTATGGTAATGTAGAGAAGGAGCCAAGTACACCCCCTCAAGCATCTCACCCATATTGCTTTTATGTTGGGGGCCAGGGTGTGAAGCACGTGCAATACCAGTGCAAATACCAATACCAAGGAGAATCTTGGAGGCAAGGTTCAAACTGAGGAAGCCATATCAGCATACAAGACAGTATAATGGCCATTTGAATGAAATCTCAGGAGAAGCATGACAAAGGAGCAAACAAGCACATTGGTGACATCATACAAAGTAATACTGACACACCTAGAAGAGATGCAGAGACAAGAGAATGTAGATATTCTATAAGGCATCAAGAAAGTATCAAAGATAAGCAACATCTTGGGCTCAAGATGAAGAGGCTTACACTCCAGAAACAATGAAGATATCTAGTTATCTTACACGTGCACAGATGCAAAGAAATTCAAGCAAGTGAAGCATTCTTGAGGCTAGCTAAGTAGTGAATAGACTGCGGCTTGCGCCAACATGTATAAACAGGACCAAGGGAGGTATGGATAATGCCACTAAGTATTATAGCAGAGCTGGACCAAGAAACAAATGCCTGTTCCAGTGTGTCGCAGTTGAGAAAAGCAATTGAATTACAGAAGTGATTCTCTGAAAGGCGAGGATGGACCAGCCCCAAGAAGCCAAGGTTGTGTTAAGCATCGAGGATCTGACAAAACTTACAATCGTGTAAAGAATGAAACTCTTGTTCAGAAGACATGCACAAAAACAAGGAAGACGTCAGAGGTTCTTTAAAAATAGTATTTTAAATGGACAAAAGCACAAGTTTGTGGTCTTCAGCCACATGGAGGGATGAAGCTGGATGAACATGATCAACAATACCTATGCAAGGAGACAGAGCGTGCCTTCACTCCCTCATATTCTCCAGAGCAAGGAACATTTCCAAGGCCAAGTTCAAAGCCTTAATTGACATGTAGACCACTGAATTGATGATAGATGATATGCTAATTGGTGGGAAGCAATGGTCATGACCAACTCACCAGCACCTGGAAGTCCAGACTGCGTGCTGCTAATGTGGGTGGAAAAGGACTGACGGTTGAACGAGTGCCAGCCAATCATAAGGGGCCGCGTAGTTAAGGGCCCTATAGTTTGTTTAACCAATGGGGCATTGTGTATTTATAGTGATGTTAGCGATATTCATAGTGACCTGTTTTAGGAGAGGGCTTAGTTGTCCCACCTGAAATTAGAGACCCTACCACTTTCTTAGACTAGTACGGACCATATACCTAGATGTTCCCTCTAAGCCTATCACATTTGCCACAATGTTTTTGTAGTTTTCCACGTTAGGATGACAGTAGCAAATACGTAGGTTAATGTCAGTAATGATGAGTTTTTGCTATAAAGATGATGTTTTTTTATGCATTTCATTGAGATCATGCTGTGAGATGTCCATTGATGTCCGTTTAGATAAATCACATTAAAACAGTCAGCTTTGACAAATTCCTGAGTCGTTTTGATTATTGTTTGAGTATCTTCTGCATCCCCATTCATCTCAAAGTATTTCTACCTAATTTTAAAGGGCTGGGTCGGCTGTCCCACTTCAGTCAATTTGTGGACCACTTTTAATTTACAATGTTTAAAACACATTTTCAAACATGAAACAGTGTTTGAAGCCATATGAACAGTGCTGGCTACTGAAAAAGAGCAGCACTGCCTGTTAGCACTGTAGCTTTAGAAAAACCTGCTGTTTGAGATGCATTCATTATTCATTGCTCTTTGTACACATTAAGAGTTGTGGCTATATAGTGTGTGTGTGTGCTTGCAAATGTGTGTTTGTGTGTCTTTGTGTGTGGGCATGCACAAACATATGCGTGGGTGTGTGTGTCTGTGTATGTGTTTGCTTTTGTGCTTGTGAGCATGTGTGCACGTGTGTGCATTTGTGTGTGTGTGTGTACACTAAATATGTCTGTGTGTGTGTCTGTGTGTGTTTGTGCGTGTCTGTCTCTGTATGTGTGTGTGTGTTAATAAACAAATGATAATCCCTTCATAATGTTCATAATATTTTCAGTTTCACATAATTGCATTGAAAAATAAATCCCCCTTTCTATTGGTAGCTTTGGTTTATGCATTGTTTTCTTGTTTTGGGGTGTTATAAAAATAGGAAAACACTTTTAAATTGACAAATTATTCTGCACTTTCCTTAATTGCAGCCACCAGCACATTTCAGTCAATATTGGCATGTGAACTATTTACTCCATTTGTTTTTCATTTAATCTTTATGTATATAATTGTTGCCACCTTGCCATTTCCTTTCACAAAGCGTTTTGCAAACGTGTCTAATTGCCACCACTTCATGTGTCTAATTATCACTGTTGTTTTCCAGGAAGATAACTATTCAATCAATCTCAAATTGAGTTCTTTTCCCTACTGCATTCTCTATAGATGCCGCTTAATCCATACATGGCAGAAGAGTTTTCAAAGCACACTTTTAGCAGTGTTTGCACAATTATGTTACATCTTTCAATAGTGAATGATGTTTTCAAAGATGTAACACAACTCTTACTGCTTCCAGCTGAACTCTGTCAAACCCGATCATTTCAGATACATGGTCAGAGGAGTCTCTAAATTGATAATGTCCAGCCGTATCAAAGTTACAATAGATAGGCATATTACTGGGCCTGCGGTAGCGGGCCAGTAGTTATGGTTAAGTTGCTCAACTCACAGGAAGAGCACTTTTTGGGCGGCTCATAACTTCGCCCTCTGTGGACGAATCCTCACCAAACTTTGCATAAAAAGTAGTTTGCCCACTCTGAATTGTTTCACCAAGTTTGCTGAGGTTTTGTCAAGGGGGGGGGAAGTTGTAGGGGGGTCGCTAAATAGTTTTTTTTCCATAGACATAAAGGGAAAAAAACTTTGCTCACGCCTACACCCCAAATCATTGGACGGATGTTCACCAAATGTGTGGCAGGAGCGACGGCTTGATTTCGAAAGCATGCTTTTGTAAATTTGGTGTAAATCTGCCCAGTAGTTTTTTTATGACAATAAAGTAAGTGAAAAAATGTGTGATACCTGTGTCCGGTCCACAGACACATTTCCCTGTTCGGTCCGCGGACAGGACATCGATTGGTTAAGCGCTTTACGTCATGTCCGTGGAGACCCAAGTAGTCATTGATTGGCTGGAGGGAAGCGTGAAGGGCATCATCATTTTGAGAAAGGCCTGCCATCTTGTGTCCTTGGATAAACATTTTTTGCGTCATTTAGTGTTGGGATGGAAAGGGTAGGGGAGTGAAAGGTGGATCATAAGGATCATGAAGTGCATTTGTTTAAGTTCGAGATGGCACTGTTATGTTTGCAGTGTTCGCGAACATGACAGCTGTTCGCAGACAAATCCTCAGGTAAACAGTTCCTTTAGTGATTTTAAGCAGGGTTTATTAGGGTATGGGAGTGCAGTATATATTTAAGTGATTGTACTGTCATAAGTGGGTATATATTTGTGTGTATGGTTGTATTATGCTGCAGTGGTTGTGGTCAGACCTGGAGTCTAAGGTGCATGGCCAATAAAGCCATGTAGGCATCATTTTCATGCTATTGGAGAATTATATGTAGAGAATGCATATTTTGAAATTATAAAGAAGTGTGACACCGTTAATTGTATACTTACTGTTTGTTTTTATTGAGGGTCTCTGCAGTTGTTTTTCATTGTTTTTTCATTGTTTTACACATTTTACTTTCATTGTCAGTGATAAAAGAAAATACAGCATGTTAGGGTAGGTACTTTGTAAGGTTGTATTGCATTACATTGTAGACATTTGTATAGTTTGTTGACACTGATAGTTAGTACTTAACTAGTACTATGGTTTAAACAAGTGTACTGTGCAATCTGCTCAGTTACTGTGTTTTTTAGCATAATCATTGGGTCGGTGGAAAAAGAAAATCCATGCAGGATAAAAAAAAAAAAACACCTTCTATGTTTAATTTTCGTTAAATTCCTTAGTTTGGTTTAGTGACATGAGCACTATTTATTTATTTATTTATTTATTTATTTATTTATTTATAGAGCGCTTTACACCAAGGCGCTGTACATTGGAACAACAAAATAATGAGTAATAACAATAACGTTATGAACAAATTACAACTTGAATCATTCAGCAAAACAGTGCAAAGAGCAATTGACTGAGAGGGGGGAGTGGAGTGGGAACAGGAGTGTTGGGGGAGGGGCAGGGGAAGGATTGAATAAATGTAACAGGAAGGGAGGAAGAATGCAAAGGTGGAAGGGAGAGAGGAATTAAAAGAGGGGAAAAAAGAACAGGGGGGAGTAAAGAGGGCAGGGGGTGCTTCAAGGTGGGGAGTGGAGGAGGAGGGATTTAAGGGAAGTGCGAAATGAGGTGAGGGAAGTGGAAGAGCGGATTGAGAGGCGGAAAGAGTTCCAATGCAGAGGAGCAAGAAGTTGGAAGGAGCAGAACCGGGAGGAAGCACAGGGGAAAGGAGGAACAGTGAGAAGGAAGTGGTCAGCAGAACAAAGGGGGAGAGAGGGGTATTAGAAGGGGAGAAGGGAGGAGAGATAGGGAGGAGCAAGACCATGGAGGGTTTTGAAAACAAGGCAGAGAAAGTGGAATTTAAGTTGTAGTTGGAAAGGTAGCCAGCCAAGGTGAGAGACCAAAGCGGAGATGGAGTCACGGGAGGTAAGGAGACAGAGGGTACGAATAGCAGAGTGGTAAATAGATTTGAGAAGGGTAAACTGAGATGAGGGAAGACCGAAGATTAGAGAGGAGCAATAGAAGAGGCGGGAAAAGATGAGAGAGGAGATTAGGAGTTTGGTAGCATGGAATTTGAGGGAGGGACAGATTTTGCGAATATTGTAGAGGTGGTATCTGCAGGAGCGGGAGGTGATTGAAATGTGTTGGAGAAGGTGAGAGAGGAGTCAAAGAGAACACCCAGGTTGCGAGCATGAGTGGAGATAGGGAGATTGGAAGGAGGAAAGTGGATGAAAGGGGGAGGAGAGAGAGGAGGAAGAGTATTAGAGGGGAAGAAAAGGACTTCGGTTTTATCGGTGTTAAGTGAGAGAAACCAGGAGGACATCCAGTTCTTAATGGCTGTGGGACAAGAGGAGAGTTTAAGGTGGAGGTCAGGTGTGAAGGAGGAGAAAGAGAGAAAGAGTTGAGTTTCGTTGGCATAGAAATGATGGGAGATGCCAAAGGAGGAGATAACAGGGGAGGTGTAGAGAGAGAAGAGGAAAGGACCAAGTACAGAGCCTTGAGGAACACCGTAACTAAGTGGGAAGGAAGGAGAGGTCTGGCCTCCCCATGAGACACCAAAGAAACGATAGGAAAGGTAAGAGGATAGTCATTTTAGGACAGGGCCTTTGAACCCGAAGGAGAAGAGATAATGGAGCAGGAGTGGGTGATCGACAGTGTCAAAAGCAGCAGAGAGATCAAGGAGAATAAGGATAGAGGATTGCTTCGCATGACGAGAGAGAGAAGCGAGTTGAGAATAGAGGTGAGGGCAGTTTTGGTGGAATGTTTGGGATGGAAGCCAGATTTGAAAGGAGGAAGGAGGGAGGAAGAAGAGACAAAGGAAGAGAGTTGAGAGTAGACAAGGCGTTCAAGGAGTTTAGAAAGAAAAGGCAGAAGAGAAATAGGTCTGTAGTTAGCAGTGAGCAGTGGATCAGCAGAGGGTTTCTTGAGAATGGGAATAATCGTTGCATGTTTGAAAGCAGAAGGGAAGGTAGATGAGGAGAGGCAAGAGATGAAGAAAGTGGTAAGCTAAGGGATAAGAAGAGGGTAGATCTTAGGGATGAGAACAGAGGGGAGAGGGTCAGAGGGGGCGGATGTGGGGTGGGCTTTGGATAGAAGGGAGGAGACATCAGAAAGGGAAACAGATGGGAAGACAGACATGATAGAAGAGGGAGGAGAGGGGGGGAGGAGGAGAGAGGGAGTCAGAGAGGGAGTTAATTTTTTGCCTGAGTGTGATGATTTTGAAGGAAAAGTAGTTGGCAAAGTCAGAGGGAGAAAGTGTGGAATTGGATGAGGGATCAAGAGTGGGAGAAGAGAGAAGGCGGGAAAGAGTTTGAAAAATCCGACGAGGATGGGAGGCATGAGAATGAAGAAGGTTAGAGTAGTAGGAGGATTTGGCCGTTGCAAGACAAGAGTTGTAAAGTGTGTGGTAAGAGAAGTAAGAGGTTTGATTGGAAAGCGAGGGAGTTTTGAGCCATAGTCTTTCTAATCACCTGAGAAGGCGTAGCATTGAGCGGAGCTGGGAAGTAAGCCAGGGTTGAGGAGGTTTCTGAGTAGGGCAGAAGAGAGAAAGGGGATAGAGTTGGTCGAGGGTAGTGGAGATAGAAGATAAAAGGGAAGAGAGAGCATCATCGGGAGAGAGTAGTGCAAAGTCTTGGTGAGATGGAAGAGAAGAAGAGCAAGTGTCAGAGAAGAGGGTAGTGTAGAAATCACGCAGGTCGCAACGTGACTCGATTGGAGGGGAGGGATTAGTAATAGTGGAGGAGGAGAGAGGAGAGAGGGAGAACGAGAGTAAGGCATGGTCAGAGAGATAGACAGGAAGAGAAGAGACAGGGGAGGAGGGATAGGGGGAGTTGAAGATGAGGTCAAGAGTGGAACCAGAGGAGTGAGTAGGGGATGGGGGAAGGGGGGAGAGGAGGTAGGAATCAAGGATAGAGAGTAGGAAAGAAGAATGGGGGGAGAATGAAGATGGATGTTAAAGTCGCCAAGTACCATTAGAGGAGATGGGGAGGGAGAAATAAGTGAGAGGAGGTGATCCAGGTCTTCAAAGAAGGAGAAGAGAGGGCCAGGGGGACGATAGATGATCAGGAAGGAAATAGGGTGGGGAGAAGAGAAAGATTTGTAGAGGAATTCAAAGGAAGAGAAAGAGGGGAGAATTGGAGAAGAGGAGGAGGAGATGTATTTAGGGTGGTACAGGGGACCGACGCCTCCACCACGTCCAGAGGGGTGGGGGGTATGGAGGAAAAGAAGAAGAAGTCGTCAAGGAAGCAGGGACAGAGGTGTTATGAAGGGGAATCCAGGTTTCAGTTAGGTTAAGACGAAAGAATAGATCAAGGGTAGCAGCGTTTTTTTTACAGATGGATTTAGCATTCCAAAGAGCAGTGTTCATGATGGCAGCATGGTTGGAAGTGGGGGGTAAAGAAGGTAAGGGCGGTGAGAAAGGGAAGGAGGGAGGCTGGGGGAGTGGGGGAGAGGATAGTGGAGGGGACGAGGCATATGGAGAAACGAGGAGGATAGAAGGGAAAGGTGGTCGGTGAAGGGAGGGGGGAGGGGGAGAGGGTGAGGTGGAAGGTAGATATGGCGGATTTCATAGGGTCAGGGGGAGTAGGTACTGGTCAAGTTGGTGAGTCCAAGTGAGGATGGTGCCAAGGGTGGACTCAAGACAATGGTCAGAGACAGCCGGAAAGGGCCAAAAGAGTTAGAGGGTGTAGGTTCTCGAGACAGAGGTTGGAGGAGTCCAGGTGTCCAGGTGTCACAGGTCTACTGCTGAAGGATTATCGGCAGGGCCCAATAGGGTGAGAGGGAGTAAGCACTCAAGGACGTGGTTGGAGGAGAACTAGTGCCTGGGGCAAGAAAGAGTGTATCAGATTCGGGCCGCTGTACTTGAGTGTGAGCAGATAGGTTACTCGGTGGTTACAGGACCAATGCAGAGAGATGATCAGCAGGAGCCCAGAGGGTCATAGGAGTAAGTACTCAAAGTGATGGCTGAGGGAGATCAGCGGCCAGCTGTGGGTGGCATCAGAGTAGAATGAAGAAAGTTACCACAGTGCAGGTCGGAAGTTCGTACTACCACTCAGGAGGACCTGAAGTTGATTCCAGTTGTGGCTGGAGGCTCCCCAGGGCTCAGTGTAGTGGAGAAGGGGGCCGTCGAGGAGGCAGGGTGCCTCAGAACCACAGAGGGGACTCCCAGAGCTGACCCATCACAGCCCGGGCGTAGAAGGTGGAGGTCCCAGAGGATCCGAAGATTGATCCAGGCACAACTGCACGTTTGCCAGTATTGGTGTAGAGAAGGAGGGGGCCGACAAGGAAGTGGAGCACTTCAGAGCTACAGAGGGATGCACAATGCCACCCTGTCTCAGCCCAGGTAAAGGGAGGGCGGGAGACAAATGGAGACTCCAGGAGGATCTGAGATTGGTTCCGTGAGCGGCCGCAGGCACACCAGGACCACGTAGAGTGGAGAGGGGGCTGGTGAAAGAACAGAGTACACCGATGCCGCAGAGTGGATGAGCAGAGCAGACCCAATGCTGTCCGGATTCAGGAAGGGCTAGAGCCAGGTAGGTGACCCGAGAGGCACTGAAACCTGCACAACGAATGATTTCGGGCTTGGTGACCCAGCACAGTGCGGAAGGGGGCCACGGAGCAGCGATGCAGGCCCACTAGGTCCCCGAGTGAGGAAGAGGATGGTCCGGACCTCGTGGGATGAAGAGGGAGCTCCAAGGGCTGTGAGGAGCTCGCTGGTCAGGAGAGAACCCAAAGCTGGTAAGATGCGGGCTCAGAGGATGGTTGCAGATGTACCCAAACCCCAACCCAAGGAGAGGGGCTCCGGGGCTGCAGAGGGTGGAAGGGAGATCCAGGGGCTGCCGCTGGTAACGGGTGTGCAGTGGTGGGAGGAGATAACTGCTGCCCTAAATGTCAGCAAGGTGGGAAGAATCCTGCAGGGCTGACCTGATGGCAGAGCGGGAGGGGGCAGTCCTGGGGCTCAAGCCAATGCTGATGAAGTCGGATCCGACCCTCGCGGTCTGTCTGGGCCCTGTGTGTGGAAGTGGAGGGCTCGGATCCGGACAGCAGCTGGACTGTAGCTGGCTGTGGCTTCACCCAGACCCAGACCCAATGGGAGGTGCTCCGGGGGCTGCACAGGGTGTGCGAAGGCTCCAGGGTTAACCGTGCTACCTTGGATGACAGCGAGGCGGGAAGGATCCCACAGGGCCGGCCTGAAGAGAAAGTGGGAGGAGGGCGTCCTGAGGCTCCGGCCGATACCGCTCAAGTTGGACCCGGCCCTCGCCATCCACAAGGACCCTGTATGTGGAAGGGGAGGATCTGGCCCCGGCACAATAAAGGCGGGTACCATGAGCCGCGGGAGACGCCCCGAAGCAGGTCCGATGTTGGCTCCATGGAACAAAGCTGGTCCGATACTGGTTCCGTGGAGAGTTGTAGTCGCAATCCAGACCCCGAACCGAGGAGAGGGGCTCAGGGGCTGCACAGGGCGTGTGGAGGAACCAGGGGTTGCCGCTGAGACCGGGTGTGCCGTGGATGACTGCCGCCTCAGGTGACTTCGAGGTGGGAAGGATCTCCCAAGGCCGGCCTGATGAAAGAGCGGGAGGAGGCCGTCCCGAGGCTTGAGCCAAAGTCGATAAAGGCGGGTCCGATTTTCGCTGGAAATGCAGTCAGGGGAGCCCCATAAGGTAAGTAACAGGAACGGAGGAAGGAAAACTGGAGAATTGCAGTTTATACTGTTTTAATTAAAGAATGATTCAGCCTGATTGAGGAGACGCAGGCTCAGGGAGCCATGCTCATGCGCCCCCTGGTGGCATGTTGTAGCAATAGTTGAGGTTATTTCCGTTTTGGAATTGTTATTATTATGGTTGTAGTTAGATACCAGTTGGTGTATTCTAACTGTTTATCTGTTTGTTCTATTTAGTAGTATTTGTTTATGGTTTTGGTTGTTGTTGAAGATTTTTAAGCAATTTTGAGAATTGTGGGGGTAGTTAGATGCTTGTTGACATATTCTAACTGTTGATAGATTGGAAGTTGTTGAGGGTTTGTTTGTAGCAGTGTGATTCCTGAAGGTTGCTTTTGGTAGATTGATTGCTGGAAATAATATTGAAGTACTATGGTTGCATTTATTTTGGCAGATTTATTGTTGGGAGAAATATGGAAGTACTATAGACGTTATTATTCTTTTGTGGATTAGTGAGTACATTTTGGTTTCAAGAATATTAAGTAGGCATTTGCAAGATTTTCTGGTAATCTTTGTTTTAGAGTTATGGACTTATCATTGCATTGAACCATCCACATTTCTTTTTAATGTATGCAGTATAGTGACCTGCATTGATTGTGGTGCATGTGTGGTAGATTATGCCTACTGTTGTGAAACTTGCCCATTTGTGAAGCTAGTAAGCTTGCAGTTGTTTTTGGTACTTTCGGCATTGTAACATAAAAGCATTATTATTACGCATTGGCTATGCAATTGTATGTGTAAAGTGGAAAGATTATCGAAATTGCAAGTAGTACATAACATGCCATGATTTGCATTTTGTACTAGCTGTTGAAATGGAATGTATTTACAGTTAGGTATGGATACATAGTCAAAGTCCTCATTATGGACTTGTTCCTGCACTACATGGTTGCAGAGAGAGCATATATGTTTCCATTTGTATGAAATTCAGAAGATTTCCAGGCCGATTCATGGAATCAACGTGCGCCGAAAAAACGGCGCACGCGTGCGAAAATGTGCGATTCGCAGTGAAATAGCGGAAATCGCAGGGCAAGTGCGATTATCACAGTGCAAGTGCGATTATCGCACAGAAAACATCGCACATCTATTCATGGAAGTCCGTGCACGCGCGAAATGTGTGATGTGCACTGAAAAAGTGCGCGGCGCACGCTGGCACACAGATCATCGAATGCCGTGCGATAAGGCCACAGCGAATTCGCACATAGCGCGGCGCACATAACAAAAGTAGGCGTAACACGGGGCGTCACACACAGAATGGGGAACAACTCGTGAAAATGTGGGCGTCACGGGGGAAGTACAGGAGGCAAGTGCGCAGAACACCCACACGCTCGCCTACAACACCTATTCATGGAATCGAATAGGGAAAAACAGCGCACGGCCAAAGACGCGCACAGGCCCATACATGTCCGCCACAGGAAAGCAGGCGGTAGCGTCTCTGCGCAGGAAAAAAATGTGCGCCAAAGTCCTACACGCGCGAGAAGGCCCACACGCGATCAGGCCTGGGGGAGCGTGTGCGTGTATTTCAGGGGTGCGCGTGAAGTTCCACACGCGATTGGCCTGGGCGTGTGTATTTCAGGGGCTCGCGGGTGTTTTCACACGCGATCGGGCCTGGGGGAGCGGGGTACGTGTATTTCAGGGGCTCGCGGGTGTTTACACACACGGTCGGGCCTGGGGGAGCATGTGCGTGTATTTCAGGGGTGCGCGTGAAGTTCCACACGCGAATGGGCTGCGTGCGGGAATTTCAGGGGCTTGCGGGTGTTTTCACACGCGATCGGGCCTGGGGGAGCGGGGTACGTGTATTCCAGGGGCTCGCGGGTGTTTTTACACGCGATCTGGCCTGGGGGAGCGTGTGCGTGTATTTCAGGGGTGCGCGTGAAGTTCCACACGCGATTGGCCTGGGCGCGTGTATTTCAGGGGTGCGCGAGAAGCTTCTCACACGCGATTGGCCTGGGCACGTGTATTTCAGGGGCTCGCGGGTGTTTTCACACGCGATCGGGCCTGGGGGAGCGGGGTACGTGTATTTCAGGGGCTCGTGGGTGTTTAAACACGCGATCGGGCCTGGGGGAGCGTGTGCGTGTATTTCAGGGGTGCGCGTGAAGTTCCACACACGATTGGGCTGCGTGCGGGTATTTCAGGGGCTCGCGGGTGTTTTCACACGCGATCGGGCCTGGGGGAGCGGGGTATATTTATTCCAGGGGCTCGCGGGTGTTTTTACACGCGATCTGGCCTGGGGGAGCGTGTGCGTGTATTTCAGGGGTGCGCGTGAAGTTCCACACGCGATTGGCCTGGGCGCGTGTATTTCAGGGGTGCGCGAGAAGCTTCTCACACGCGATTGGCCTGCGCGCGTGTATTTCAGGGGCTCGCGGGTGTTTTCACACGCGATCGGGCCTGGGGGAGCGGGGTACGTGTATTCCAGGGGCTCACGGGTGTTTACACATGCGATCGGGCCTGGGGGAGCGTGTGCGTGTATTTCAGGGGTGCGCGTGAAGTTCCACAGGCGATTGGGCTGTGTGCGTGTATTCCAGGGGCTCGGGGGTGTTTTCACACGCGATCGGGCCTGGGGGAGCGTGTGCGTGTATTCCAGGGGTTCGTGTGAAGTTTTTCACGCGATCGGGCCTGGGGGGGAGCGGGGTACCACTCACCGTCTGCCTTGTGTGTAGAAGAACGCGTAGCCAACACCCGTTGTGAAGTAATAGCGTGTGAACCCCAACGGATGGAAAACACACGCACCGCACGAAAAAGCACGTACAGAGCAGTGTAAAGGCACGCGGGATCTCAAAGCCCTGCCAGGGCAACGCCCGTGCACGAAACGCCACAGACGCGCTTACGCTGTAAGGGCCTTTGGTCCAATGAAATCGTGTACGCGTGCTGACGCGCTTACGCGCTAAGGCCCTTTCCTCGAATTTCACGCTGACGTGCAGGATTTTCACGTGCCAAATCACTCCGTATCAAGCTGGCCACGCGAAAACACACGGAAGACCACGCTCCTTCCCAGAAGGCTGAATCACTGCCCCCCAGTGCCCCGAGCAGCCTCCCACGTGCCATCTGCTGCTGCCTGCATGCCTGCCTGCTGCCACCGTGCCCTGCCATTTGGTGCCTGCACATCAGCCATCTGCAGGGGTCCAGTTGCTGTGTCCACCCCTGCTGGAACAGAAGACTCCCGACTCGGGTAACATCGCTCCACAGCCCAGCCCCAGGACCCAGTTGCCCACCCACTCCTGCCCCTGGGGTTGCCATGTCGGGCACATCAACATCTGGCACCAATGGCAACCCCCGGCCAGAGGGGCTGAGGGGCACCAGCTTCACTGCCACCGAAGTTGGTGTCCTGGTGGGGCAAGTCCTGGGGCAGTATGATGCCCTTTCGGATCGTCCCGCGCCAACAAGGAAGGACGGGAGAGGATCTGGGCCGACTGTGTGGTTGCCATCAACGCGGAGGGGTGGCAACCCGCACCATCCAGAAGGTCAAGAAGCGCTGGGAGGACTTGAGGTCCAGGACCCTCATAAAGGCCCGCACCTCGTGGAGGGCGGCCGGGGCCGCATGAGTTCCATCCAGATGAGGGTCCTGGAACACGTACACCCATCGCTCCAAGCCCAGGTCCTTGAGAAGGAGACCCGTCTGGAGTTGAGCGGTAAGTGGCCAAGCATTGCTGTGTGAGACAGGGCATGTTGGAGTGTGCTGGTTGTCTGATACTTGCATGCATGTGTGACATAGGCCATGTACGCATGTATGTGTGCAGGGACATCATGGTAATGCATGTGCGACCAGTAATGTGTGAACCGCACGGTTGTTGCATGTGTTTAAATGCGACATGGGGAGCCCTATGCAGATTGCACACATGAGAGCATGGCAGTCTCTGTTCCTGGACATGGGTGGGGGTGAGGGATGGGTGCTGATGCCAGGTACATATATGGTATCCATGTCTGTGTACCTGACCTGCGTGTCTGTGACTTGTGAATGCCATGGATGCATGACACATGTCTGTGACAATTTACAGATTCACTGATGCAGCCTAGTCATCCTTGTATGCACTGTGATTGGGGTGTACGGGGCCAGATGGATGTGACTGAGGTGAAGTGTGTGCATGTGATAGGCATGACCCATGATGCATGTGAGTACCATTACATTGTATGTTTCGAGAGTCCATTGGACATGTATGGAAATGTCCATGGCATGCACCATGACTGTCACTGTGTGTGTTTTGCCTGGACTGACACATGTGTTGTGGAGTGACATGATGGAAGTGTACTTTGACAGTGGCACTCATCTGCTATTGCTTCCTGTCTAGGGGACCATTGTACAGTACCCTGATGCTTGTGTTCTATGTCTCCCTCTACTCAGCGGCTAGTGAAGAAGAGGGCGGAGACGGCGCTGTGGAGCAAGGCGGCGGGGATGCCCCCACGGCTGCAGCGGAAGGGGTGGGTGAGCCCCCACAGGGGCCTGCTACGGCGGTAAACGGTGAGGAGCCATCCAGGTTGGTGGTTTCCACAGAGGAGGAGGAGGCCGCCACTGAGGCGCACATGGGGCCTGGTGGGGGCATCCCTGCTGGTGCAAGTGGTGCAGTCCAGGGGCAGGAGGCAGCACAGGTCCCCATGGAGGGGCCTGTGCATGTCGCTGTCCCTGACCCTGTGGGTGCACCACCATGCACCAGCAGGGATGCCCCGTCCCAGGCCCGTCCGCAGGTAGAGGGGATGTCCATGTCATCTGACTCCCCTCCACCTGCGGACGAGGGGACCCCTGGCCGTATGGAGAAGGTCCTGATTGGGGTCGCGATGCACACAGCTGTGATTCGTGATGCCATGCGTGCTTCCCAGGAGGAGCACGCACGTCATCACGAAGAGCACCGTGCCGACGTGGCCCAATTGGGATCGTACATGTTCGGGGGTTTCCTGCATGTGTCGGCCAATCTGGCGGCCCTCTCCTCCTCTGTGGAGACTATACGCCAGTCGTTCTCCTTGCCGTCTTCCGGCCCAGATGCCACCAGGGCCCCCTGTGGACCTGCCCTGACCAATGTAGCCAGCTCGGTGGGGATCCCATCCCTGCCACAGTCGGGAGTCAGAGGTCCAGCAGGGGTGGACACCACAGCAACTGGACCCCAGCAGATGGAGGATGTGACGGCATCATCGGGCAGGGCACGTGCACGACAGCGTCGGTGGTTTCCATCAGCCTGGATGCCGTCATGCTGGCACAGGCAGTTGCGTCGGAGGCAGCAGCAGGCTCAACGTGGGAGGCATCATGGCTCGGGGCCATCAACATCAGGGGTGCAGGTCTCGGCCGGAGGGCAGGAGAACCCTGGAATGGGAGTGGCTTCCGTGTGGGAGCGGTTGTGCCAGCAGATAGGTGCGGAGCGGCAGCGGGCAGAGGAGGAACGGCTCACAATGGTCAGGGCGGAGGACTCCATGCGGAGGGCGCTGAGGCGGGCTGAGTGCCTCGAGGGTCTTCGCAGGGAGTTGGAGCTGGACACTGCATTATCCCTGCGGGACCTCGGGGCCAGGGAACATGCCCGCCTCCAAGCCATTGAACAGGAGTTCGATGATTCCATGGCCCATGACAACAACCAGTGAGCCGTCGGACTAGCCCGCTGCCTTTGTATATAGTTATATAGTTAGTGTTAGGTTTCCTTTAATTTTTTGTATATAGTTCAGTTTTTAGTTAGTTGTCATAGTTAGGTTTCATTTGGTTGGGCTCATGGACCCGGGATTATCTTGTAAATAGTTCTCCAATGGATTTTTTTATTTTTTGGATTTTTTTCATGGACATTCATCTTCTTTTGGTTGTTTTGCTTTGTGGTTTTTCTCATTTCATTTCCATTCAAGTTGATTTTCAATACATTTTTATTTTCATCCTTCAATGTGTCGTATCATCTCATTGCTTTCATGCATGTCATGTTGGGTGTTTTAACATTCACTTGCAGCCATTGTGTGTGACAGACATGTGTTCATTTGCATTATTTACATTGGGTGTGTAACATGTAATTGCCTTTGATATGTGGGTGGATGTGATAGTTGGTTGGGCCTTTTGGCAGGGGAGGATGGCCATTACGGACATAATTGGGGATTGTTGGGACCCAGGTGCAGGGGGGCATGGATGGGACATGGGTGAGGGCCTGGTGGAGGGTGCCCCTGCACTGCTGGGGGTAGGGCGGTGGGGAACATGAGTTGGACATGGGTGGGGGCCTGCTGGCAGGTGCCCCACAGTGCTGGGGGGTGGGGGTGGTGGGGAACATGAGTTGGACATGGGTGGGGGCCTGCTGGCAGGTGCCCCACAGTGCTGGGGGGTGGGGGTGGTGGGGAACATGAGTTGGACATGGGTTGGGGCCTGCTGGCAGGTGCCCCACAGTGCTGGGGGGTGGGGGTGGTGGGGAACATGAGTTGGACATGGGTGGGGGCCTGCTGGCAGATGCCCCGCAATGCTGGGAGTGGGGGTGGTGGGAGACATGGGTGGGGGCCTGGTGGAGGGTGCCCCTGCACTGCTGGGGGGTGGGGGTGGTGGGGAACATGAGTTGGATATGGGTGGGGGCCTGCTGGCAGGTGCCCCGCAAATCTGGGGGTGGGGGTGCAAGGGGACATGAGTTGGTGATCATTAGTGCAAGGAGACATGTGCCTTTGCTGGGGGGCATGCCCATGTTGGGTGGGCTGCCTGCGGGACATGACCAGGGATGCAGGGTAGTCCCCTGTGGTGTGGGCTGCCTGCAGGGGCCGTGGAGGGTGTACAGGGAACACCTGGGAGGACCCACACTGGCAAATCACATGTAGGACTCCCCGGCACCCCTGAAATACACGTACCCTGCTGAAATCGCGTGTAAAACTGTCCGCGCACCCCTGGTATACACGCACATGCTCCCCCAGGCCAGATCGCGTGTGGAACTTCTCGCGCACCCCTGAAATACCTGCACGCAGCCCAATTGCGTGTGAAACTTCCCACGCACCTCTGATATACACGCACACGCTCCCCCAGGCCAGATCGCGTGTGAAACTTCCTGCGCACCTCTGATATACACGCACACGCTCCCCCAGGCCAGATCGCATGTGAAACTTCCTGCGCACCTCTGATATACACGCACACGCTCCCCCAGGCCAGATCGCGTGTGAAACTTCCCGCGCTCCTCTGAAATACACGGACACGCTCCCCCAGGCCAATCGCGTGTGGAACTTCTTGTGCACCCCTGAAATACACGCGCCCAGGGCAATCGCGTGTGGAACTTCTCGCGCACCTCTGAAATACACGCGCCCAGGCCAATCGCGTGTGGAACTTCTCGCGCACCCCTGAAATACATGCACCCAGGCCATTCGCGTGTGGAACTTCCCGCGCACCCCTGAAATACACACACACGCTCCCCCAGGCCCGATCGCGTGTGAAACCACCCGCGAGCCTCTGTAAAACATGCGCCCAGCCCAATCGCGTGTGGAACTTCCCGCGCACCCCTGAAATACACGCACGCAGCCCAATCGTGTGTGGAACTTCCCGCACACCCTGAAATACACGCGCCCAGGCCAATCGCGTGTGGACCTTCCCGCGCACCCCTGAAATACACGCGCCCAGGGCAATCGCGTGTGGAACTTCCCGCGCACCCCTGAAATACATGCACCCAGGCCATTCGCATGTAGAACTTCCCGCGCACCCCTGAAATACACGCACGCAGCCCAATCGCATGTGAAACTTCCCGCGCACCCCTGAAATACACGCACGCAGCCCAATCGTGTGTGGAACTTCCCACGCACCCCTGAAATACACGCGCCCAGGGCAATCGCGTGTGGAACTTCCCGCGCACCCCTGAAATACACGCGCCCAGGGCAATCGCGTGTGGAACTTCCCGCGCACCCCTGAAATACACGCGACAGGCCAATCGCGTGTGGAACTTCTCGCGCACCCCTGAAATACATGCGCCCAGGGCAATCGCGTGTGGAACTTCTCGCGCACCTCTGAAATACATGCGCCCAGGCCAATCGCGTGTGGAACTTCTCGCGCACCCCTGAAATACACGCACCCAGGCCATTCGCGTGTGGAACTTCCCGCGCACCCCTGAAATACACGCGCCCAGGCCAATCGCGTGTGGAACTTCTCGCACACCCCTGAAATACACGCGCCCAGGGCAATCGCGTGTGGAACTTCTCACGCACCTCTGAAATACATGCGCCCAGGCCAATCGCGTGTGGAACTTCTCGCGCACCCCTGAAATACACGCACCCAGGCCATTCGCGTGTGGAACTTCCCGCGCACCCCTGAAATACACGCGCCCAGGCCAATCGCGTGTGGAACTTCCCGCGCACCCCTGAAATACACACGCCCAAGGCAATCGCGTGTAGAACTTCCCGCGCACCTCTGAAATACACGCACCCAGGCCATTCGCGTGTAGAACTTCTCACGCACCCCTGGAATACACGCACCCAGGCCATTCGCGTGTAGGACTTCTCGCGCACCCCTGGAATATACGCACTCAGGCCATTCGCGTGTAGGACTTCTCGCGCACCCCTGAAATACACGCACACACTCCCCCTGGCCCGATCGCGTGTGATTCTTCTCGCGCATGCGTGTTTCCGACACCCGTAATACGCGTTCCCCGTTTTTGCCAGTCTGGTAAACTGGTACAGTGTTGGCGCAGCCCTTTGCAATGGTTTTGCGATCTCGATGGCTTTTCCTTGCGTGAGGGCGTTCTTTGGGGCGTAACTGGCGCTGCTGCAGGGTCGCTGCGCCACTCTGCGCCACGTCTGCTTTTGGAGACGAGAATCCATGAATACGCTGTGCGCAGACATTCGCACGGGCACGCTGTGCGCCAGCCGCGTGCGACACTTTTGGGAGGAATTACATGAATCGGCCTGTTCATTTATAAGTACATTTTTGTTTCCTAGTACTTGCAGTAAGTACATTAGACATTCTTGTCGATCCTCTTGGGTGTTTATTGTGAATTTCACCATTCCTGCACAGTAGTCTAATTCCTGTCTTATTCCAAAAACACTGTAAGTGTTGTTAGGATTGTTTGTTGCATTTCTGTGAAGGACTAACATTTACAAAAACAACTGGTTTGTGCATTTAAGTAAATGTTTTCAAGAATGGGTGGCAATTGGAACAGAATTTGATTGCTACATTTGCATATCAATTTAAGCCAGTTGTATTGGAAAACTTCAATGAACCAGGCAGTTCTGTGTCTGTGTCATTTGATGGAAGTCCATGAAATTACTTTGCAGAGGTAGTTTTTGTTTGAGGAGTTGGGTATGCATTTGATTTTTTAGTATATCCTTTTGTGGTTTTAGTAGATGGAGTATTAGCTGATTTCAATTTCTTTGGTGGTACTATTTGGAGATCCTGTGTAGGTTCTGATGGCTTGAGTCTTCTTTTACAAAGTTTGTGTTTTTGGGGACCGGTACATTTTGAGATGGGTGTGTAGAGCGCACGTAGTCTATTGTACTCTATGATACAAGGAATGTCTGCATTGACTTTACTTGCATGACGATTTACTAGAAATCGTCCTTTAAGTGTACGTACGTGTGATAGTGCTACATAACTCATGCCTTCTTTAAAAACTGTGTGGTCAATATTAATCAAAGCTTGATCTAGAATTAGACCTTGCGATTTATGAATGGTGACATTCATATGGAGACATTCATATGGAGACAGAGCAAACTGTTCTCTGCAGCCATACATGTCTTTGAAAAAAAGGAATCGGCCTGTTGAGCGTCCTTTTTTTTTTAACTTCTGAACGTTTGCCAAAGTGAAAATTGACAAACTGAATGATTTTGTCACATGCATATGTTTGGAAGCCTACAACTGTACCCAGTGCTCCATTAACTAACCTTGTTCCACATCAAGGTTACACTTTAGCATCACTCTACAATTTAAACACAGTGTTAATATTTTGTCTAAACCAGCTGTGTGAGTTTTCTAAGGTATTTAGTCTTGCTGTGGCTTGTTGACACATAGGTAGTGTCATACCGTGCGCATCCAGTTTGTCTATGGAGATAATTTGTACAAGTGGTTGCATTTCTTTTTTCAGCATTGTTTCATTGAATTTTGCACAGTTTGCAAGAGTTGGCATTAAGGACATACATTTTAGATTGTTGTGTGACATCAGTAGCACATGTGTTATGGCCGTATAGGTCATGATGCGTCTAGTATTCAAGATAGATTGTGCTTCCTTAGATAGCACACCAATCCGAATACTTTTCAAAATGTTGCCATAAGTGAGGTCTGTAGACTGACACATGTTTTTCTGTTAGTTCTTTGTATTGGAAATGTTGCCAGAGATTTACATTTCCTATGCTGCCTAGAATTGTACGGCACAGTTTGTGTCCTAAGGTTTTAAAAATAGGTTCTCCTTTGACTTGTGTTAATGGGAGAAGATCTCCAAAAAAATAACATGTTTTCCACCAAAGAGTTGTTCATAGTCTGTTTTAAGGACCTCTTGCAATCTGAGGTAAATCAAAGCCAACATTTGGTTGGAGACCATGCTCACCTCATCTATTATGAGCATTTTAATTTGTTTTAAAACCCTGTGTAGCTCCATAGCAGCTTCTGCTGAAAGTTTGTAGTAGTCTAATTTGTTTTGGTGCTCTACTGGCAGAAATAGCAATTAGTGTAAAGTGACACCACTTACGTTGTAGGCTGCTAAACCTGTGGGGTCAGTTACAAATGCTGAAAACTTGTTGTTTGTTAATTGTTGGAGGAGCATTCTGATGATTTTTATTAAGAATGTTTTGCCTGAACCAGCTTGACCACTTACATTGAACAGTATAGGGTTTATATTCTTGACAAGGACACGTTTTACTTTCATGCTGTATACCATGTTCAATTTCTTCTGTTACTTCTAGGAAAATGCTATGCTGCTCATTGTTTAGTTGTAATTTCAATAGAGCAATGTCTTCTCTAGATTTCTCATACTGATACATGGGGCCTCATTATGACCCTGGTGGTAGGGGGTTAACGGCACCGGTAGAGCTGCCAGCACCATTAACCCCCTACCTCCTCATTATGAGGTCTGCTCACAGGCCCCGCTAAGGATGCCTGGTAAAACCAGGAGTCCTTAGCGGGTCCCTGCGAGTAGACCAGGATGCCAACAGCGGGCCCATCATTAATGGGCCCATTGTTAGCATCCTCCCCATTCTCATTGAGCCCTATGGGGGCTCAAATGGGAATGGGGATGTACCATGTCCAGGTTCCTTGAATGGGGAAATACCGGGCCCTCCAAGGTCAGAAAGCAATTTTCAATGAAAACTCATGCAAACATTGGGCCTCATTATGGCTTTGAAGTCCATGGTGCCACTGCAGTAATTCAACTGATATTTGACATTAAAGTGCTGGATTTACCTCCTGCATGAAACCACTATGTAGAGCAATATTGGTTTTAAGAATTTAATGATAAATTAAAAGAGATTGATACGTTAAAAGTGATGGAGTCTATTTTAGAGTGGAGAACAGCTGAGACCTAGACAATCTTTTTTATGCATTTGGATTTTTTGTCATCTTAGGATTCATCAGGGTCCAGGTTTAGACTGACAAGTACTCGCCCAACTTGCGAGTGTTCCAGTTTTTTGGTCGATGTGAGGCCGTTTTTCTGGTCAAAGTGTGACAGGTTAATGAATTAGAATACTGTTCAGCTATGTACATGCTCTAGGGATGCTGAAAACAGTTAATCTTTCAGAATGTATCCAACTTGCAATGTTTTAATCTAAAAAATCTTTGTCCTCACACACAGGCACAAAACATTGGCATAGTAGGACACCCATAGCCCCCGTGGCACTGGGGGCCTACCACCTCATGCCCTTGGTCAGTTGGGATTTGAACCTCAAAAATAAATCATGTATTTTTAAGTCACTATGACTTCAGAAATACATTATTTCTGTTAGATAAAGGAACATGGAGGCCTACAGCTGCTCCATATATATATGACAGGAACCCGCGCTGGTTTCTGCTGCTTGGAGCATGGACATGGAGGCCTGCCTGCAGAGGAGATCCTTGGAGCGACGGATTCCAGAAACATGTAAGAAGACATATTTCTTTGTAAATGTGGGTGAGCAGATGCAAAGAAGTGTGTCTATATGTATATTATGTAATTCAATGAAAACACTTTTTTAAAGGGATGTTATGTTACAAGTAAAACTGGAAAACCTAGGAAATTCACCACTTATGGTAAGCTAAGCAACCATAACTCACACCACCACCGTGCACTGCTAAAATGGCATCACCTACTGCCATCCATCCTCCCCAAGACACCACCACCACCACCAGCTGGGGGACCTTCACAACAAAAAAAGTGCAGTATTTCCAAAGTCAATGAAGAGGACCAAGATGATGAGGTAGAGGAAGTGCCTACCTCTAGCACCCAGAGAAAATCATGGGTGTGGCAGTTCATTACAACTGTTGGGAATGTACCAGAGGCTAAAGCTGCCAAAGTGAAATGCACTGAGTGCTACTCCCCAGACAGTACTCCTACGGGACCACCTCCATGTGCTGCCACGCCAAATGCAAAGACCAAAATGCCCTCAAAAAGGTTGTTCCTTTCTTAGCAAGCAGAAGATTATCTTCCTCCACCTCATCTTCCTCAACCAATACTGTAACCACACAGCCTACTTCTGTGGGACACAAAATGCCACCAGCTATCTTGCATGCAATAAAAAATATTGGTGATCTATATTTTTTTTAGGCAGCAGTCCTCTGTATATACTACAACCCATCATTCTGCAGAGGGAAGCAATTTCGAAGTGCTTTTGAAGCGGTTATCAAGGAGCATGAGAAACACTGCCCCCTACCTTAGAAGTAACGCATGTGCAACATCTTCCCCTGTCCACCTGCCCCTCCATATTAGTGCTTGGTGCCTCTTCCCTCTTTTCCCTCCCCACCTTTTGTCCTAAGCTCTCCTGCCGAAAAAATAATAATAAAAGAAATGTACCGTTAGGAACCACCTTTCACAATTAGAAAATAGAACTAAAATAAATTAGACTCCATCTACTTGGGAATAGAAGGCTGGGTTCCATACGGGGCCCCTCTTCACTTTCCATGGCAGCCTGCAGAAGGCGAGGAGAAAATCCTATGACCATATTACCACAAGCACATTTTTCTTCCCTTTCAAAGCAATCCCACTTTTGAATAACTTTACCACAAAGCCGGTCCCAGGTGGACATGGCCACTTTAACCCCATGTGTTGTTCCTCGTGGTCATGGCCAGTAGCCAGTAGCCAGATTGTCCGGATCATGACCTTATTCCATGACCCAGACAATGTGGCCACTGCCCCTGGGCACAGGCTACACCTCAGTCACCAAAGGTATATCACAATGTTTTGGACCTACATTATGACACTTGTCAAAAAATAAAACATGTGTACATTTGCAAAATCATGGTCCTTGCCAATGCTCCTTACACAAGTTTCCTGGAAATCCACCCATGTTCTATTTTTTCTGAAGTGTCAAATGTATGCACATATAATAGTCATATAACTTAGCCCCCACTTGACAAAATCCATTCAGTCTTTACAAACACATTTATATCTAGATTTAGAATCTTTTTGCAAACTTTGTGTAGATTCGTCAAATTGCACCACTAAGCCTTTACAATATTCTGGGATCCCCCCTCTAATTTTGCCCCTGCTTGACAGAATCCCACCAGACTTTGCAAAAACATTTATATCTAGATCTATAATCTTACTGCAAACCTTTGTGCAGATTTGTCAAATGGCACCACATTTATACGCCTTTACAATATTTTGAGACACCCCCTCTAATTTTAACCCCTCTTGACAAAAACCCACCAAACTTCAGAAAAACATGTATATCTAGATCTATTATCAGTTTGCCAACTTAAGTGTAGATTTGTCAAATGGCACCTCATGTATAAACCTTTCCATTATTTTGGGAGCCCCTCTAATTTTGCCACCTCTTGACAGAATCCCACCAGACTTTGCAAACACATTCGGAATCAGGTCAAGAATATAATTGCAAGATTACATGCAGTTTCATTAAGTGGCACCACATTTACAAGCCATCCAAGAACTGCTTTTCACCAACTCTAATGCAGAGGTGTCTGTGAACTTCACAGGCCTACTCATGATTTTTTACTGCAAAAAACACTTGTTTTTTTTGCTTCTTGCAGCCATTTCCCATCCCATCCTCATCACCCCTCGCCTCCCCAGAAATTATTTGAAAAGTTTGACGAGTGCAATGTTGTGTTTTTTAATATGTTTTTACTGCGATGCCCACAGACACTGGCCGCTGTTTGCGAATCAAACATGGCTGGCGTTTCAAAAATCTGACACACTTCTCTTTTTTCACCATTAATTCAGTGGGCGTATCTGATGTCCAAGGAAACCGCGGTGCCTTCTAAGCCAATCGGAGCCCTGTCCGCGGACCAAACAGGGAAATGGGTCAGCAGACCAACCCAGATATCACACATTTTTGTGGACCTACTTTTTGGTTGTTTTAAAATAAACTACTGGGCAGATTTCCACCAAATTTAAAGAAGCATGATTTCGGGACCAAGCCACCTCTGGCGCAAATTTGGTGAACATTTGTCAATCAGTTTGGGCTGTAGGCATGAGCAAACTAAAAAATTGGGACCCCTCTATAACTTTTCCTCCCCTTGACGAAACCTCACCAAACCTTTCAGAGTGGGCCATATACTTTTACCTAAAAGTTTGGTGAGGATTCGTTCAGGGGGAGCGAGGTTATAAGCTGCTCAAAAAGAGTTCTTCCTATGGATTTAGCAACTTAACCATAACTACATGGCCACTACCGCAGGCAGTCTAATGGGTATTCATGAGTGAGTGCATGTACGGATGGCTGGATGTGCCTGTATGTGAGTGCATGGTGAATGGGTCCATGTATAAATGAAAGAGGAAATGGTGTGTGAATGTGTGTGTACTTGTTTGTAATGCTCTATTGAGGAGCTGATTTTGGAGATGGCCTATTACTCGTTAATTGCTTCCTGCTTGGCAGCCCACGAATGGAAAAACAGCCATCAACTACAGCACAAGCAAACTGGACGGATGGAAATGTAATCAAGAGCATGTTGTTGGGTATTTTGGACCGCTCTGGGACCGATGCACATCTTCAGCCCATGCAGGGTTCTCTTGAACCAACATCAAGCTAACTGTTGGGGGTTTCTTAGAACAACCCTCACACACCTTTAAGCTATTCCCTCTCCCATAATGTTACTGTACACTATACTTGCTTTTCTCTTTCAGCTATGCCCTACATTCCTCAATACCCACTTGCCATCATGCATTTCTCATGTCATTTGCCAATGGTTTTCCCCTTAATTTATAACACCCTTCAATACCCCCCTTGCGTAGCCCTCCTATCAATAAGTCTCCTTAAATACCTTTTCTCCGTTTTGCTTGTTGCACATCAATGAACTTGCACCATCGTGCATACATTACATCACCATTGTCTTGCTCTGTGAGCCAGCATTCCCCACCTGGGACTTCTTTAAAATGCCCACTAGCGTTCTTTACTTGGACAAACCTCATGCTATACGCTTTGATTACAAATAAATAAATAATAATAATAATAATAATAATAATAATAATAATAATAATAATAATAATAATAATAATAACCATCTGCTCTTGTAATCTTTGAGTTACCCTATAGGGCTCAGCAGCCATCTTGCTTCTGGCACATCAACCGTGCTCAGGGCCCATCTTGGTTCTGGCGTATTAACATTACTCCGCAGCCCCTTGTTTCTGGTGCATAAGGAGTGCTCAGCACCCATTCTGCTCTGGGAACATCAAAAGTGCTCATTGCCCATCTTTCTTCTGATGCATCAACCGTGTTGAGAGCCCATCTTACTTCTGGTGCATCAACAGTACTCAGTGACCATCTTGCTTCTGGCACATCAGTAGTGCTTGGCACCCATCCTTCTTCTGGTGCATCAACAGTGCTGGGCAGCCATCTTGCTTCTGGCACACCAACAATGCACAGTGCCATCTTGCTTATAGTACAATCCACTTGTGTTATTGTGTTACCCATCCGACAATCCTCCACTATTTCTTGTGAGGATTTTACTCATAACACCAGCATATATTGCAGGACTTTCATTAAGAGCTTACAATTGTTCAGAAACAGAAACCAAGGGGTTGATTTTGCAAAGCAGTTACTCTAACTAACTCAGACTTACATTTGAATTACTCCTGGAGAGGACAATTCTATTCACAAAGAAAATGCTGTGAAGAGTAAGTCTGATTTACACCTGCCTGTCTATCGCTCTCCAGTTGTAACTCAGGGGTACTCATTGTAAATTTGTAGTGAATTGGTGCACACCTTTGGAGGTGTTCACCCTAAAATGTAGTCCTGTATTCCTGTGACAAAAAATAATATATTGTTCATAATTGTTCACATTTTCTGTTTACTTTCACTTTTATGAATCTTGTTTAACCATCTTTCAGTTCAACATTACATACGTTCCATTTTGAAATGGCAGAGTATAAGCTACCTCAACAATATGTTCCAGATGAATGCAAACCCCTGTCTCCCTGTATCAGCAGTATCAAATGCCAAGCCCAGTTCTGGCATCCTCCTGTTGAAAAGCATGCTACCGCGCTTGAGCTAGGTTTGTACTATAATCAATAAAATACAAACTAAATGCAAATGATATAGCAGGCATGACATATGTTATTAGTGTCTAAACTGGCACTGTGATGCAGCCAGAAAAGTCATTTCTATCTGTGTCATGACATTTTTAAGTTGACATGTATAATAAAGTAAGCATGTTAAGCGTCATTACTTGGCTAGACTGGCATTTGGGTGCAGCCAGTCTAGCTCTTTCTTACTGTGGCATTGCATATTGTTCTGCGCTATTATAATAAAGTAAGCATGATAAGTGTTGTTATGTGGTTAGACTGGCATTTAGGTCCAGCCAGTCTAGGAATGTCTTAAAGTGGAATGGCATATTTGTATTGGGTAGTGTTTTTTGTCTAGACTAGCCTACATTGTGCAGGCAATTCGGGCATATTTTCTTGTTATGGTGTTGCATTGCATTAAATAAAGCATTAATGCTCCTGCGCACTGTTGGATTTTTGGATTTCTAGTCACCCTACAAAACAATTGCAGACACTCTGGAATTTTAGCCAGTTTTTCACAGAAAGCGTCCTACATATAGTGTTCATGCACCTTTTTAACTTATCATTCAAACATTTATCTTTGACTTTGGGGCAACACCCCCAAATTCCTTTGGATGGTATGGGCTCTCTCGCTACGCTCAGTCACTCTGGCATCATTGTGTAACATTTTTTGCTCCTTCAACAAAAAAAAAATCACCAGCAGTCACTGGGTGAGTAACTGGTGGGTGAATGAGTATGAATGTGTGGAAGCGACTGCTGGGTGAATGGGTATGAATGTCTGTGTGTGCAGGGTTGGGGCCCAGGAAAGGGGCATTGGCACATGGACATGTTCTTACATTTGTCACTGGCATTTTTGGGAAAAGTCAACTAGATGAATGTTATTAGATGGAGGGGTTTTTTGATAGAGGGTTTATTATGCAAGGGGGCTATCGGACTGGACTTTTATGTAGGGTGTGATGTTTTACTCAAATAAGAGTCAGGACCACTATTACATTTGTTCTTATATGGTGGGTGGAGGCATTTGTGCAGCCAAACAAGGAAGTGTTTCTTTATTCAGGTGTTACATGCTTTACTGGCATTAAGGGCACAACTATCAAGAGAATGTATATATATGCTGATAATGGCATGCACTGACAGGGACAGCATGAACATGTTTTCTTATTGTATCTTTACTGTGTGTAATATTGCAAGTTATGCAGAGAGTTGGCTGGTACATTTGGGTGCCAGGCACAGCACCCTTGTTAGTATGCTAGGTGAAAGATATAAGATTTGATTACAAAAACATATTTATAACTTTCACATAGTGCAGTTGTTATGGAGATTTATCATTTGTATGCTTCATTCTCTCTTCTAGTGAGACCCCAGTACTTTTTGCTGGACTTCTGGACCGTTTACTTTCTATCCTGCATGAATGGAGCCTTTTTCCACTCATTTTGGAACTATGTTCTTTGTTTTACCTTTACTATGGAGTCTACTTTCCTCCATATCACCTTTAAGGCATCTGTGTTTAAATTTTACAGCACAAAGCTTCATGTCATGAGCACTACTCCCGAGGAGCCAGGACTTGCCCAGCGCCCCCGGAAGCAGACCCTTCTTCCACATCTCCGGACCCAGCAGACCCCTACAGGGGCCCTTTGGACCGTGTCCTAGCGCCTTTGGCGCCAGGCTCATAAAGGACTTCAGTCCCGGCGCCATAGGCGCCGGGCTCATATTGATAAACTGTGTAATAATGCTTGGGTGGACTTACCTGAGGCAGACCATGCTGCATACTTACCCAGAACAATCCAGTCTGGCTGAAGTCCCCAGCCATCAGGGCTGGGAGGAACTATTTCCTCTATTCAGGAACTCTTTTCTTACCTGGGTGGGGCTGGTGGAAGAACACACACCTGAAGCACTTCTCTGCTATTTAAACCACGCCCGATGGAATACACGTGCTTTGCGTTATTCTGCATCAGCAGCAGGACGCTCACTGAGTCGGCTCCTGCATCCTGGCTCCTGACACGCCCGCCAGCACCCGGAACACCTGCAAACAGACAAGAAAAGAGAAGGAGAGGATTAGAAATAATACTTACCGGAATCCGGCCTCAGCAATCCTACCTCCGACGATCCTGCAAAGGAAAGGTACAAGATTAGCAGCGTTCTCAAACGCTCGCAGCCACGCCGCCTTGCCTTACCCATCCATGGCCTCCCCGAACTCCACCGCGGCCACGACGCCGGCAGCATCTCGGCACCTGAAAAACAGAAAAAGACAGTCATTAGAGGTGCCCGCTCTAAAGCGGCCACATTTCTTTCACTTACTTACGTGCCTCATCACGCGCGACAGCGGCTGTGTCGCCGGCAGTATCTCGGCACCTGTAAGCAGAAAAAGACAATCATTAGAAGTAAGCAGTCACTTTTCTTTCACTTACCTTCCTCCACCACGGCTACGACGCCAGCTACATCCCAGCACCTGCATAAGAGGAATACATGGTGAGCACTACTAAGCACGGAGAACAAATACTCACCAAGAGACTTACCTGCTTTAGGTTTCTGGGCCCCGGCTCCTGTGGAGAAAAGACACTCATACTGACGGCTACCGCAGGAGAGACGAAAGGACACAGTGTCCGCAACTATTTCCCATCCAGTGACGTAACTGGATTCTAGGCACCCCTGCACCTGAAGCAGGATGGAGAGCTCATCTTTACAATACCTAAGGTGAGAGCTCGCAGAAACCAAGTTGGGGGGGTCAAGAAGAGTGAGAAACGGGAGATTGGTGGGAACACATATCCACCCCAGCTGGCAATCAATCCCTTTTCTTCCACCTGCAGAAAACTTACTCTACAAGCCAGGCAATCCAAATTCGGAGGCCCCGTCCAGATCATTTTACGGGCCCTGCGCCTCACGATAGAAGAAACGGTAGCAGTCCAGTTCGGGTCAGCGTCTCTGTGGGAATCAAGTGAGCGTTACACTTCATATGAGCAATGTTACTAAGAATCTTTTGGCCTCTCCTTTGAGATTCTTTCTTTAGCATTACTAACTACAACTATTAAAGATAGATGCATATTTTCTTTACCTCCTAAAGCATTATATTATGAGAGATTAGCCCATGCCACCTTATTTGGAGTGCAAATGGGATACCTGTTATTCCCCGTCTCTCTGGTCCTGTGACATTTTAGTCACATATGCAACCCTTTAGCTATGGCTGGTGTCAATGAATGTGTTTGTACAACTATTGTGCTATTTCTTTTTACCGCAGACTGTATTCACAGTCTCAGTTGTGCAACATTGGGTCACCTATGTTTTAACATGGTGGCTCCTTTCTTTTTTCACCATTTCTAGCATGGTTGTCCTTTGTTAGTCCTTCCTCTACAATTCTGGGAGGGGGAGGTTTGTGTGTGTGTGAATTGCCTTTGGCAGGAAACTTGGGTGTCCCAGCCTAGGCTCCATTGTGTCTGGGCAGGCAGTAAGTGGGGAGGAATGTTTCACGCCCATGCCCTTTGCCTGCATGAGTGCCACAGTGCCCGCTTGGGACTGGCTGTCCTGATTGGACACCCACCAGCCCTTTCTGTAAACTGCTGAGAGAGATTGCAGAGGAGTGTGTGCTGAAACTGAATGAAAGTGGAGGTTCCTGAGGTGAAAGGAAAGTCAACCACTGGATACTGAATTAACTGAAGAATAAGATGACCAGTGATGACTGCAGACCCTCTGTATCACTGTGCAGCTACCACTGCTGTCCTGTCCCTAAATTCTACTCGACAGGAGCTCCGAAGGGGACCCTTTGGACAGGGGACCAACCAGCCCTGAGTCAAACTGCAATTTCAGCTATCTTGTGAGGTGCTGTGCCTTTCCAGAGATGCTGAATGTGAATAACAGGAGAATTCTAACCCATTTCAAGTGCAATGTCTTTGTGAGACCGAATCCATCCAAGTCTTTGCTGAGCACCAGGTGAAGCTCCAGAGACATGATCCAACTCATCTGAGTCTCCTCACCACAGTGCAGGACACCAGAATTAAAGAAGATCGACCATGTGAATATTGTCATTTGTTGGTGCTGAAGAAAAGGTGCCAAAACCGCAGACTGTCCAGAGAGGCCAAAGTAATCCATGCCAAGGGTCCTCTCTCAAGACTGCTGCTGAGACATCCCATTCAGAGTCCTTCCTTTCATCACCAGGCCGAGGAATCAGGAGACTGGGTCCGTTGCTGCTGCACAGAGAAGAATCCAACTATGAGCATTTCTTCTAACCTAAGGTACTGCAGGGTGAAGGGTATTGCTTACCTTGAACCAAAAAGTTACTCCTGAGTGTTGGAGTTTGTGAAGAGGTGTCCAGTGTGTCCACTCTTAGCTTTGACCAAAGCTGCCGGGTTGTGTCGCTTTATTGAGTCCTTTAACAGGGTCTCCATCGTTTTGTTAACTGTTCCAGAATCTTGTTCTAGAGACTGAAAGTATCCTAAGGGACTATTCCTGTTCTGCTGCTTCGTAAGATGTTGATCCCTCTCCAAACGGACTTTTGCATATAGTTAGGGATCGGACTTTAAAACCTTTAGTTTGACAAGACAGTGCCTCTAAAATGTTAAGTTCTGCTACTCTATTGCTATGTAACCTTTTTCCTTCCTAAAAGACTTCATCTTCTGTGGTTTTGCTGACTAAATACAATTACTGTATGTCTTTGTTTTAACATGAGTGTGTGGTCGTACCAATAATACGGTAAAACTTTTATTAGTGTCAAACTCTGTAACAATTTTACAGCGAGAAACTACCACTGAAGCAGTGGCCTTTGAAAAGTATGTATAAGTATTCCTACGTGTGTTGGTTATTTGAACTAAGTATATTTCTGACTTAATTGTGTAAATATAATAAATCATATATTTTAATATAACTATTTTGGTGTAAGTGTTTCTTTGGACTACTGTACTAAATGGGTTCAGTTTACTTACCTACAGCTCACATCTGCCTCCTATGATAGGCCTGACTACTCTGCCACTTTACCAAGGTTCCTTGTGTAGTAAAAGCTTATATTAAAGGTTGGGGACCTGTATGCCAAGGGATAGTTTTATGAAGTATTACCCCAAGTAGACCTTAGAAAAACTCCCCTAACAACAATCTATTGCACATGCCTGGAGAACCAGGCAGACCGGGATTGGGGTGTGGCCCATTTTCTGTTGATGAACTTGGGAGGTGGGGCCCTCAACATGACTCGGAGGGGGGGGGCACATTTTGTGCTATGTCACTGGATGAACATACTAGATATTAAAAACAGGCATGCTCATCTTGTCATTCAGAATCATGGCTATTACACGTTAACTAGGATGGCATGTACTTATAATATTACATTATTTGCTTAACTAGGAGGTGATGAAACAATTGCTTGTTAACCATGTGTCTAATATACTCAATGGCCCTCATTCCAACCCAGGTGGTAAGTTCCCTACTTTACCACCATGGTGTAAACTCTGTTTACACCATGGTGGATGGCGGATTTACCGCCCCATTCCAAGGTGAGTGGGGCGGTAAATCCCCAATCCCCATTTACCCTTCCCCATTCCCATTTTTGCCCCATAGGGCATAATGGGAGTGGGGAAGGCGCTAATTACGGCACCGTAAATTACGGTGCCGTAATTAGCACCAAGGACGCTTAGCGCCTTGGTACTTAACGCCTGCTAAAAGCAGGCGTTAAAGTGGAAATCAGGCGTTAAGGGTTAACGGCGCCGACGGCGCTGTTAAACCCTTAACGCCTGGGTTGGAATGAGGGCCAATATGTCTTGACTGTTCATGCTGTGTTTGATGTTAGTAGCAATCAGAGTGCATAAAGTGTAAACCATTGCAAAGACGTGTCTGCAAATTCACAATTAGGGTTAATGATACATGAGCTAAGTGGAAACAACTTCACATTTACCAATGCACTGCAAACAAATCGGGATATTACAGTGCAAAGTTAGCAATGCACTACTTTCGGGAGACA
Organism: Ambystoma mexicanum; assembly: GCF_040938575.1. Classification (NCBI taxonomy): domain Eukaryota; kingdom Metazoa; phylum Chordata; class Amphibia; order Caudata; family Ambystomatidae; genus Ambystoma; species Ambystoma mexicanum. The sequence goes on along the minus strand of NC_090930.1, from coordinate 349,551,564 downwards.
ACTGGCATGCTAACATACATTTCAAATATGATTCCTTTGAAAATAATATAAAAACCTTCAAAAAGTCAACTTCCCTTCATCTTGTGGTAATTAGGACAAGTATATGAAAACTTGCTCTCAGAACAATCACAAGAGCATGTATGCTATGTTTCAACACACATTTTTTTCTTTTATTTTCTTTAAAGCACAGTTGCAGAACACTGTACAGGGTGTGGCCAGTTAGAGTTTGGCCTGTCATCTTTTAACAGTAGTGCAGTACTGTGAGTTGAGGTTTGTGGGTAGGACGAGTCATCACTCCTTAAATGTGCAAGTTGTTTCCAAGCATTTGATGTAGCATATGTGGCTATGATTCCCACCTTTTCAAGCCTATGGCAACAAGGGAAATCTACAAAGTGGAGACATGAGAGACATGAGAGATACACACCTGCTAGTTGCTAGTTGAATGTGCAAGTCATATCTCTAGTGGAACCTACTAGCAAACACACATACACACACCCACTGGATAAACCCCTTTTATGCCTATGAACATGTGACAGTGAATGTACCATACTTTCCTGGATCCTGATGCCAAAGCTGAACACCAAAACTGCAAACCGCATACATTCAACAAACTATAGTCGTCGGTCTATCAGACCTTTGAAATATTCAATTCCAAATACATACACAGCAGAGAGGGACAACAGCAATGCACACCATTGACATACTGCAAATCCCTCATTGCATGCCCCTGGATGCATACCATAGCTTCACAAAAAGGTTTGCATGCAACGTTGTACAATGCAGATACAGTTATTGATAGTCAATGCCCATTCTACTTCAGCATGGGCTGGATGCACACAGATAATGTGAGAAAAGGGCCAGTAGGTCTGGTATGGCCAAGCAATTCTTTTTGAATTGAAAAATATGGCCTGTAAATTAGACTAGCATAATTAGAATCAGGGATGCAATATCAATGTTCTATAACTTTTCTATAACGTACTTGTACCTTATACCTTAAAGAGTAAGGTACCAGTACTCAATGATGACATGTTACTGTGAGTGTACATCACCTAGCAAATGTTCAACTAAGTCTAACTAACCATGACAACAATTAACGGCGTGTATGTGTATGCACGTGATCTTTTTTCGTAAGGCTTACCTGTGAGCCTTTTGCACTTAGCTTCACAAATTTCCATCACATAATTCTAGAAATTCTCTTCAAACTAACATGGCCTCCTTTGCTTTTCAGTGTTCGATAGCACATGCAAACTTAAGAATGATAAGTCCATAGAAAGATGAATTATGAGGACTCTACACTTTTTCAGGAACCTTCATTTTGTCCCAGCAGCAGAATCAGAAGCCACACATCTGTCACCCATGCTTTAATGACCTCTCTTCCTGCTTGAACTCGCAGCTGGACAACCGGAGCCGCAGAAATGCATCTAAGAGGGTTTGCAGTCGTCTCTGGTCGTCTTCTTCGACAGTTCTTTAATATTTGGTATAATACTTATCATTCAAGTATATAAATCAGAACCAGTAACACCTAATTAGAAATGTGTTTTTTTCAATAATTAGTCACAGATACTTCAAAAAAACATGTCAATGTGTCCAAAGGTGCAAGTACCCAATACTGAAAGAGAAAGTCTCAGCTAAGTCTAACTATCTCTGGCAACGTTGGTGCCTAACTGCTACATGTGTTACATGGACAAGGACTTTCTCTTACAGTCTCTGACCACATCACTGTGCCTAAAAAGTTAATGTACGATGCTTTCTATGTGTCTCACCACTTCTCAGTCAGTTCCTGATGTGTGAGAACCACTCAGCTCAAACATTATTCTCATTAATAGTGCCGCCGCCCAAGTGCTACTGAAATCTACAAAAATGCGTGGTTCAGTTATGGACTTGTGCGAATGATGTCTACATGTAGTTTGATAGTATCAGTTGTCGAAGTTCGCAGAAGGAGTTGGGAGCGGTGCTCCTCTACTTTTTGTTTTAGGTTTTACTGTTCCTTTAATTTTATTTTAAAAAGAAACTATTCCAGATGGCTTTATTTTAAAATAAAAGTGTAGGAAAAAGTTTAAATGTGCACTTCAATGCATTATACTGAACATTTCCTTTTGTTTGGGGGTTTGGATTGTGCATGGCAGGGGCATGGTGATGGGGTATGTGGTGAGCCTGAGCAGTCCGAGAGGTAACATAGTTCCACTACCTCTTTTCTTACACTTCAACCACTGGATTGTATGTATGTAGAGCAGAACAGTGGCACTTACAATTCTACCCACTGACATACTCCATGTGCATGCACTGCATTTCCACCAAGTGTCTCTGGCCCTGATCTTTACCTGTCACTATTCCTACCTTGGTGTTCTATGCCATGTTCAATCTAGCAAACATTGTCTGTGATGGAGCAAGTGGAGTTAGCCAGAGTTTCTGCTATTTATTGGGAAGGTGTCCTGTACCTTGAATTTTCTGTGGATCGTGGCGCCCCTCCCTGCTGACTCGACTGCTCCAAGGACTTAAAGTCTCCTTGCACCGCAAAGTGGAGTGAAGTGGAGACAATTGTAGTTAGCCGGAGTTGGCTGGGGTTGTGGAAAAGTAACATCTAAATCAAGCTGCAAAATCTTTATGGTGACCAGCCCTCCCGCAGCACGAACACGCCTCCAGGTAACACAGGGAGTGAGTGTGATGAATGATGAATTCCAGCGATGCTGCAGGAATGGAGTCAATGGGTGGGAAATGCTGACTTGCTGCCTTAAGTGTGAACTCCCTGAGGGAAACCTGTGACAATGTGCGTCACTCGCCAGATAAGGAGGAAGAGGTGAGGGGTGGAACTGAGCTTGATAACCTGCTATTAGAGAGGGTCAGCTCGAATTTGTCTGGTGCAATAATATCCGAGTATTAGACTTGTGCCTCTGGCGGATTGCATGAGAACGACTCCCCAGGAATAACATCAGTTGAAAGAAGGCCGGAATTGGAGAAAATTCCGATCACTGAGCAAGGTCCAGATTCTTGCCCGATAAATAGTCTGATAGTCCGAGTGGCCAAAATATGATTAAACAATGCCAGTGGACTGATAAATCGCCAATACATTCAAAAACTCATGATTAAATCTACCAAAATACAAAGGAACAGAATTGTTTGTAGGAGAGTGGTGGAGAGGTGTTATGGTGCCCAGTGAATGGCCAGAATACCGACCTAGCTATACGTCTGACTAAAGAGCTTACCGACTAAACCATTAAAATTGCCCATCAGAAGCAGCTTAGTCTATGTTGTGTCAAGGACAGGTTGCTTGTACTAGATCAGACTTTGAAAAAAGCTGATCTAAGTGTCGAGCTGCAAGCATCTGAAATAGGCCCAAATCTCCTTTCCTGGATAAAGCTGAGAGGTTGATGGAGTGGAAATCGGTCCACCAAAAAATGGGCCAATGGATCCAGGAGATGCCGAAAAGCCCTGATGGGGGAAGTGAGCAGGATAATCTGGAAGAGCAGGGTGTGGATCGGGAAGATGACTGACTAAAGGAACGGGCAATAAGCTGGGGCTCCACGGTTGGTAATGAGGACTGCCAAGTGTTTACAGATGAAGAAAAAACTTAGTCTACCCCCTCATCGGTTTCGTCTCATCAACTCCTGGAGTGCTCACGAGAGAATAGATGGAACTGTGAAGGGCTTATATGAATGGAAAACCGGGCTTACCTGCAAAAGATTTTGATGGCATCTCTATCAACATCTTTAGTACCATTTCCAAAGCTGTATGAAATCCTATGCAATACTCTGCAGGATCAATCCTCCCTTATAACAACAATGTATAACAGGCTGATAGTGTTAGAATCCTTGGCTAGTAAGGTGGATTCCTGATTGGATAAAGAGCTGGAAGCATCCACGATGTGGCAAAATCACCTGTGTGACCTCGCCAGGAGAGAATCTTTGGATAAAACTGCAATGATGGAGGCGATATTAGCCGATTGTAAATGGATGAGGACTCAATATAAAAAGTCACAATCAGGGGGAAGAGCTACCAAACGTGGTTCAGGAGCATTAAAGGGAAAATGCCTGACTAAATAAACTGTTTCGACTACTCTGGACAAGCAGGAACCTCAAAAATCTACCATAGAGGAGAACATGTTTTTAAGGTTCAAACCGCATAAGTCCCTTGAAGTGACTAAAGGTCCTATAAGTGATCCTAAGAAAAATATACAGCAGAAGAAAAAGCCCAAGAATATGTCAGCTGTGACTAAGAGGAAATCAAATGGCTCGAGAGCTTTCTTGTGAAATTTGTGCTCGCGTACCCAACAGATAATAGACCCACACCTAAGCGAGCAAGGAAAGAAGTAATCCTTCCAATAGTGGAGTCATCTAAAGAACTGATGAATATATCAGAGAATGAGAGTGATGAGGTAATAGTGGACCTTTCAGAGACAGGTTTGAGTGACCTAATTGTGGAAATTGAGAGGGAGAGAGAGGATGATATTTGGAAAGAGGTGAGCAGTTCTGAATGGGCCAAAATTGAGAGTCAAATGGATACTGTTTCGAAACCCCAACCTGTGTCAGGGCAAAAATCTAGTGTAAAACAAATGAAACTCCCGGTAGAAAAGGATTTAAAGAGATTTAGAACACTGGAAGAAAAGAGGATGGGAACTACGCACACGGAAAAAGCCAAAATCCCCTCAAATGACAACGTGAGGAGATCTAAAGAGAAGGCAAATGCTCAGGTGCAAGGGCCTAGATTGGAGAAAAGCAATCAAAGTTCTAGGGCTTTGGCTGACTAGCCCAAAGATTTACTTAGAACAAATTGTTGCGAGATCTAGTATGCCAATATTAAACAGGAGGAATGTCCTAAGGCTGTTACATTGCATCTTATCCACGCAACACATATCCACATATCCACAGTGGATATTAAGATTGTCAAATTTGTCCTTGAAAAAAGGACTGACTGGGTCATATTGCATCTGAACTCCCTGATAAAGAAAGATCTGATACTCTTAATGAAGGAGACATTTTTGCCATTAGGCTGTGAGATAAGTGATGGGATTAGAAATAATTGCAGTGAACCGACGGTGTCCAGAGAAATAACAAAGAGTGGTGTAAACAGGAGAAAAATAATTAAAGAACCCCAGGAATGTGCCAGAGCCAAAATTACTTCCTTTTTCCAAGAGCTGATTCCAATGGAATTCAAAGTGTTAAACTAGGAAAGAAAGACGTCGAGGGATGGAGATAGACTGGAAGCTGCAAGAGTGGAGGGTAGATCATGGAGCTGGCTAGCGGGGGCACTTGGAAAGTCACTGAGAGAATAAATTCAAAGCTCAGCAGGATTAGAGTCTCTAAGGATTGCCTCTTGGAAACCAGGGGCTTTCAGGCACTATTCACAGAAAATTCTTCTTGTTTATAGCAATTTGACGTGCTCTGCTTTCAAGAAACATGGTTAGGAGTGCTCCCCCAATATGAAGGATTTACTGCATTTTGAACCCTGCACCAATAGGATTTACAGGTCGCTCCTTTTCAGGCCTCTTAACCCTGATCAAAATGGAGTCAGGCTTGAATGTTAAGAGTATAGAATGTCCTAATCCCTATGTCCAAATTCTGACTCTATCAAGATCGGTGGCGGATCAACAGGTGCTATTTTTCCTAATTAACATCTATTGGATAGTGAACATGTCCAAAGATATTAAATTAGTGGAGTCAATAATGAAGGCAATGGAAAAAGCAATGAGGGAATGGGACAATGCATAGATCATTATTTGTGGAGATTAAAAGATAAAACTCCTTAATAAAGAAGGAAGTCTGCTGAAAGATGGTGAATGGAATGAGAGAGCATGAAAGTGGATGCAATCCATGAGACTGAGACATATGTACATGCTTAATGCAGAAATGGAGGGTGACATGAAAATGTGGAGAATTGAAATCTTGTATCGACTACTAATTTGTGTCAGAAAACTTAATACAGAAGGTGGAGAGATTTGAGATTCTCCAGCTAGAGTCTACTGATCTCTAGATCTAGGTTGGGATTAGGGAAATGTCGTGAGAAAATGGGGGAGGTTGAATTGGAATGGGGTAAGAACCGCTTAAGGTTAAAACACAAAGAGGTGGTACAAATAACTGGTCGATACAAAGCACTTATAGATGAATATCCCAAGGTAGTGGACTTTCTGGGGCTCCTTAAAGAATTCCCTCAGAAAGGGTGTAGTAAAGGAAAAGGGCAATGGGTTCAGAAGCATGCCTATGACCCTGAATTGCTAAAGGTGAGGCATCAGATGTGAAGGATTATTGGGAACATTCAGAGAGATGGGGAAAGTTTGAAGAAGGAAAGAATACTTAAAGCCAGACAAAAATATCGAAACAGGTTAATTGCCTCCAAAGTAGGTAGAGCCAAGAGGGATGCGAAGGGCATTTTTAAGGTTGTATGCGCTAAAAGCTCCTGGAATCTTTGGGAATTGATAAATAATAGAGGAACCTATTGACCTGATAATTCCATTAGCATGGTTGTAGAAATGGCATGGGCCTCACATGATACCTCCCTATTTGCAGACCCAGGTTGGGTAGTAAGTAAGAAAGAGGGCCACACATCTCTGAGTGGGTACTTTGAATTTGACAAGGTAGATTCTGTAATGATGATTGGAAATCTAAAGTCATCTAGAGCAGCAGGACCAGATGGGATATCCAATCAGGAACCAAAGAAAAATAAGGGGCAATGGGCAAAGCTTCTGATGATTCTATTTGCCCAGATCACGGTTAATAAGGAGATACCAGCTTCAAAGAGGGAGGCAAACATTGTGCTGATTTTTAAGAAGGGAGATAGGGCAGAGCCGAAACACTACTGCCCTGTCGCCCTCCTTGATTCAGTTGGAAAGTTGTTTGCTACTTTCTTGCTGAGGGATCTAAAGGCATGGGCAGATAGAAGTGGTCCCTAGAATCCAAGACCTGTTTGTACTTGGCATTCATGGACCTCAAACAGGCTGTCAATGGGGTGATTAGAGAAAAGCGTTAGGCCAAGCTCAGAGCTCGGCAGTGCCCTGTCGACCTGGTAGAAGCAATTGAGGTCTTAGATACTAATACCTCAGTGTGGATTAGACTCTCTGGTAAAGGCCATCTTTCGAAGAAAATCCCCACTCATCGGGGCTTAAAACAGGGGTTTGCATTAGGCCCCTTATTATTCTGTCTCTATATTGCCGACTTGGCTTGGTAACAAATAGATGTGATAGTCTTTCTGCCTAAAGTCAATCGCACTGAAGTGCCATCGATACTATTTGCAGATGATTCGTTTTTTCTAGATCTGACGCAATTGGCCTTGAGAGGAGAATTGACACATTCGGTACCTTTTTGATGGAAAATGGTATGAAGATAAATGTGCCAAAGTCTAAAATCTTAACCATGATGTTGGCCCGTAAAAAGAAGAGCTGTCGGTTTACATGGAGAGTGGGAGCTAGAGCTCTCGACATAGTAGAATCTATGGTCTATCTTGGGGTAGTGGTAAATAGGAGCATGAATGAAATGGGCCTTTAGAGCATTTGAGATCCAGACTAGTATCCCTAACCAACCAGGGAATGGCCCTGCATCAAAGATTTCGAATCAATGGTCCCTATTATTTCCTTCTACAAGCAAAAGGTAGCACAGATTTTATGCTACGGGAAGAGGCCATCTTGCAACTATTCTGGAAAATTTGGGAGAGGCTGGAAGGCTTCTTGTGGCAGAGAGTATTGAGACTCCCAAATGCCCTACCAATATGCACCATTAGACAGGAGTTGAAATTGCAATCCCTGGAATCTATAGTACTGTGGAAAACAGTTGCCCTTTACAAAAAATGTGCATATGAAGCATCAGCTACTCCTCTGACATCTTTGATCCATATAAATTAGAGCAGGACACGCATCTTCAGTAGAGAAGGAAGGTAGAAAGAATCCTGCAACATAAGGGCATTGAAATGGGTGATTTGGATGCCAATCTGGATAGAGTTAAAAAGAAACTCCAAGATCTGAACTGGATAACAACCGTTGAGAAATGGGCTCAGGACAAATTGAGACAGCCAATGAATTCTGAAAAGAAAGGTCTTAACTGCCTCCCCGTTTATCTACAAAAATTTCCCTCACCGATTTACCAGGACCTTCTCCTGAGATGTCGGCTTAACATCCTCGGTACAATAGGCCTGGAAAATGCCAGGAATTAAGAATGCCCAATGTTTCTTTTGCAACAAGAGAGAGTCAATAGAAACATTGTTCCACCTGATAAGTGCATATGAGCTGACTGACTATGGCACATTGAGTCCTTCCGAATGCTGGGAATGGGTTCTCTTGGGGCAAAAAACAGTTTAGTACTTGCAGTGATGATGATGGTGGAATTGTTGTTAACTAGAGTGGTGGGAGTATATGATGATCTATCTACTCATGGTGTTATTCGAGGAATCTCTCTAAGTGTTGGATTGTCCCGCTTGGCTTGATTTAAATGTATTTTAAAGAAGGAATATTTGAAGTAGATTAGTTTTAATTTGTATTTAATTTATATCTAAGAATTTGGTACATGGAATTTAATGTGAATAGGAGATGTGATGAGATGGAAGATATATATCCAAAGAGTCACCAACCCTACACATACCAAAGGGCGAGTACTGGACTGGATAACAGACCACAACTGTGACATAGACATCAGTTCCATCACACCATGCCCCTGGACTGACCATTTTCTCATGCACTTCTTTATCCCAACCAAACCTCTATCTAAACCTATGGCACCCGACCCCTCAGCTACAACCAGATCAGCCAGACTCCTCACTAAAGAAAGAACACACCCCCTCCTGGAGGCTGCAACAGCCCTGATGCCTCCCTTTTGTATGGACCCGATTGCACTAGTTGACACATACAACATAGTCATCAAAGCAGCCATAGAAAACACTGCACCTCTAACCAAGAATAAGGCCAAAACTCCAACTCCTGGTTCACCCATGACCTACTAGACCTGAGATCCCTAAAACGAATGGCACTCACCACATGGAAAGCATGATCGTCATAAACCTACTCTAGACGCCTACAAATCCCTTGCCTCCCACTACAAAAAATAAATCACCTTAGCCAAAGCTGCATCATACTGTCATGACCTACAGAACATGCCCCTTTTGGACTTCCTGGTCCTTGTCTCAACGGGGCTTACACTCCCTGGTACTCCCAAATTGGCCGTCCAGTGTGAAACACCTTCCTCGCTCTACACGTTGGATGTATCATGTTCTATTAATATACCACGCCTCCCGCGGCTCCACGCATCTCAATGCTATTGCGAAGTAGCGACCAGACATATGCTCCGTAGCTCGCGGTATTGTTATCCTTGGTTCTATCCCAACCAACCCTATCCCTAGTCCCTTTCCCTCCTTTCTTGATTCCTGGACTCGTGTGCTGAGTAGCGCACTCTGTTTATTTCCCGGAATCCTGGATCATTGCATCCCGAAACTTTGAACGCACGCTGGAGTCGGAAGAGACTCGTGCAGCCTTATTCAAGACCTGATCCGTCCACAAGAAGGCATTGACCAAGAAATCCAACAAAGATCGGACTCAGGTGAGAAGGGGGGAACTCCTTGACAGTTTGAGACGCCACCCGACCGAACTCGATATGGACATGGAAGCGGCAGTCCAGGACCTGATGCGTGGCATGCACAAGCTATCAACCGAGGTGCAGAATCTAAAGGTGGAAAACGCCACTCTCAAACAATTAGTTCTATCCCGTGATTCTGCCACAAAAGAAAGTGGCCCTCATTACAAGTCAGGCGGTGGACCATGGTGCTATTAGCACCATGGTCCATGCCGGATTCCGCCATGGTGGATGGCGGAATTACCGCCCCATTCCAAGGTGAGTGGGGCGGTAATTCCCCATTCACCATTTGCCCTTCCCCTTTCCCATTTTTGCCCCATAGGGCATAATGGGGATGGGGAAGGCGCTAATTACGGCACCGTAAATTATGGTGCCGTAATTAGCACCAAGGTCGCTTAGCGCCTTGGACTTTAACGCCTGCAAAAAGCAGGCGTTAAAGTGTGAATCAGGCGTTAAGGGTTAACGGCACCGACGGCGCCGTTAAACCCTTAACGCCTGACTTGTAATGAGGGCCAGTGTGTTGCTGGGCGGCATAGTGGACAAATACGATGGGTCGGCAAAAACCCTTAGTGGAATCTTGGATTCATGTTTGGTCCACTTTACTTTTAAGCCCTACTACTTTTCGACTCCCAGGGCTAAGGTGGGTTTCATAATTTCTCACCTTTCAGGAAATGCCTTAACCTGGGCTACGCCCCTCGTTAATTCCAGCGATGCTCTCCTAGATGATTATGTTGGGTTCATACAGGCCCTTAAAACCATGTTTGACCGCCCAGAGCAGGTCTATTATGCTCAGGAACGCCTGTTAGACTTTCAGCAGGGATCCCAGGATATGCTCACCTATGTAACCCGATTCAAGCAATTAGTCAAGGAAGCTGATTGGTCCCCTGAGGCGAGTTTTACCCTTTTCAGGAGAGGACTGAATGAGGAGATTAAGGATGAATTGGCCAGAGTGGCTCGCCCAAACTCATTCCAGGCTCTAATGGACCTTGCCATGGAAATAGACTTCCGTATCCAGGAAAGGAAGGCAGAGAAGAAGAAATCCAGAGGTAATCCTCCGAAAGTGTCCTTTGAGAGCACCACCAAGACGGACACAAACCCAGGCTCAGTCACTGAACCAGAACCCATGCAGATAGGAGCCTTCCGTGGACCTATATTCCAGCAAGAAAGGATGAGATGGATTCATACGGGGTTGTGCATGTATTGTGCCTCAGACAAACAATTGGTTAGGGAGTGTCCTCTAGCCCCTCCTCAGCGTTCGGGAAATGCCAGCTCCTGATTCTAGATGGAGCAGAGCTTCGGGAGAGAGATGGTTGCTCCACATTAATTCCATCCTCGAACTCTCCTGGACAAAACAATTTGGTGATACTACAGGCCTTCCTATCGCCCTCCAAGAATAAGACCTATTCCATTCTGGCCTTGGTAGACTGCAGAGCTGTGGGAATTTTCCTTGATCCTGATTGGGTTGTTTGTCATCATATTCCATACGAGACACGAAGCACCATGCAGCCGGTGGAAGCAATCGATGGAAGACCCCTCACTTCAGGACCCATAAGCCTGCAGACAAAAGAGATCCAGCTTTCTACAAACCATCACCAAGAGCAGATTAGATTCGACATCATTAAGTCAGCTCATTATCCCCTGGTATTGGGTATGCCCTGGTTACGGAAGCACAATCCGTATATCAATTGGACGGCAGGATCACTATTCCTAGTCTCAGAATTTTGTATGTGTATTCCTGGATCACCCCTTGACACCCCCTAAAGAACCACCAAGAGAACAGCAAACACCACTCATGGTTTCCAATATCATACAAGTCCCTGAGGCCTATCAGGGATATGCTGATGTATTTTCAACTGCCATAGTCCAGGCCTTACCCCCTCATAGACCTGAAGACTGCGCCATAGATACAAATCCCTCAGCAATGATTCCCTTCGGCAGAATGTTCATCCTTTCCGAACCTGAGAAAAAGGCCCTCTGAGAATACCTGGATACCAACCTTGAAAATGGCACCAGAAGACCTTCAAAATCTCCAGCTGGTGCTTTGTTGTTCTTTGTTGTTCTTTGTTCCGAAGAAGAAACTCAGACCTTGCCTCGACTATCGTGGCTTAAATCAATGCACCCTCAAAGATCGGTACCCACTGCCCTTGATCTCAGATATCCTGGAATCTGTGAGAGGCGCCGTAATATTCACAAAGTTAGATCTCCGGGGTGCCTATCATTTGATCCGTGTCCGGGAAGGAGACGAATGGACAACAGCCTTTAGAACACCCTTTGGTCACTATGAATATCTAGTCATGCCCTTTGTACTAGCTAATGCCCCCGCAGTTTTTCAACGTTTCATGAATAGGGTGTTTCCTGACATGTTATTCCTCTTCGTCATTGTCTATCTGGACGACATATTGATCTTTTCCAAGGATCTTCTAAAGCATGAAGAACATGTAAAGGCAGTATTACAATGACTCCGTGAACACAAACTTTTAGCCAAACCCATAAAATGCATGTTTCACGTTACTTCTGTTCACTACCTAGGATTCATCCTTAGCCCAGAAGGAATCGGTATGGACCCTTCAAAGGTAAAGGCCATACTGGCATGGCCCGCTCCCACGTCCGTGAAACAAGTTCAATCCTTCCTGGGGCTTGCCAACTTCTACCGGAAGTTCATATCCACCTTTTCCAAGATCGTTCAGCCGATCGTTGCTCTCTTGAAGAAAGACACCCCCTTTATCTGGTCTACACCACAAGATAAGGCATTCCAACGTTTAAAGGCAGAGTTCACGCAAGCCCCCATCTTGGCCCAACCGACATAAATCTACCATTCCTAGTGGAAACAGATGCCTCTAACTACGCCATAGGAGCGGTCTTGAAGCAGGAATTTGAGGATAAACTGGAACACCCCATTGCTTACCTTTCACAAACCGAGACTCCCAGTGAGACACAGTACTCGCTCCTGGAAAAAGAAACTGTTAGCCATCCACCAAATCTTCACTGAATGGCAACATCTACTTCTGGGTGCTAGATATCCAGTTCAGGTCCGAACGGACCATCGGAATCTTCAAATTCTACAGTCATTGGAGTGTAGGACCAGTCGTCAGGCGCGTTGGGCCTACTTCTTTGCCCAGTACCAGTTCCACATCACTCATGTTCCCGGGTCACAAAACATGATTGCTGACGCCTTATCTCGACGTCCTGACTATGTAGCTACTGAAGATAGGGCTTATCCTAAGATGTTTCCCCACACGATCTTTGTAGCTCAAGCAGTCAATCTCTGGAAGAAATTTGAGTTCAAACCCAATCCTCTGATCTCTGGAAGGATATTACAAGGAAAAATCAATGGAACCTAAGAGTTAAGGAAGGATATTTATTCAAGACAATGCACTGGTCATTCCTACACAGAAATTACAACAAAGAATAATAAACCTCTGTCATGATACCCTTCACTCCGGACATCGTGGCATAACCAACACCCTCTGCCTCATACAAAGACAGTTTTGGTGGCCTGAAATGAAGACCAACGTACAACAGTACATCAAAGCTTGTACTATCTGTAGTCAAAATAAACATGATAACAAGAGACCAGCAGGTCTTCTACTGCAACTACCAGACTCCTGGAAGAAAATTCACCCAGTATTTCACACATCCTTATTAAAACCCTACATCCAATCCTCCCAGAAATCCTGTTGACCCCCTCTTCTGCTGGTCGACAACCAATTCGAATATGAAGTATCCCGAATATGTGACTCCAGGTATAAACGGGGTCAGCTTCAATACCTGGTTGAATGGAAAGGATATCCTCCTAGTGACCTAGTGAAAGAACCTGGGAACCACTTTCTAATCTCAAGACCCCTCGACTGCTCAGAAGATTTCACCTTATAAACCCGGACAAACCCGGAGGAATGGGTCTGCGGAGGAGGCATGCTGTCATGACCTACAGAACACGCCCCTTTTGGACTTCCTGGTCCTTGTCTCAACAAGGCTTGCACTCCCTGGTACTCCCAACATGGCCGTCCAGTGTGAAACACCTTCCTCGCTCTACACGTTGGACGTAGCATGTTCTATTAATAGACCACGCCTCCCGCGGCTCTGCGCGTCTCAATGCTATTGCGAAGTAGCGACCAGACGTGTGCTCCGTAGCTCGCGGTATTGTTATCCTTGGTTCTATCCGAACCAACCCCATTCCTAGTCCCTTTCCGTCCTTTCTTGATTCCTGGACTCGTGTGCTGAGTAGCGCACTCTGTTTATTTCCCGGATTCCTAGATCGTTGCATCCCGGAACTTTGAATGCAAGCTGGAGTCGGAAGAGACTTGTGCAGCCTTATTCAAGACCCAATCCGTCCGCAAGAAGGCATCGACCAAGAAATCCAGTAAAGATCGGACTCAGGTGAGAAGGGAGGAACTCCTTGACACATACAACACCAGAATTACTAATCCTCATTCTGAGGTGAAGGAACTATTCGCTATCTACAGAGAACCCGCCTCCCCACCCACCAATACCCAAGAAACAGTCAAAGATGAAACATGGTGTAATAATATACAAACAGCCATGCTGCACAAAATAGACACACTCAAAGAGAAAATAAAACAACACCTCAATGCCTAGCCCAAGACCAAACCCCTCCACCCCCCCGAGCCCAGTGCCCGCTTATGACACAAAGGATACTAAAGCCTTCTCCTTCAGACCAGTCACAGAATCTGAAGTTACAGCCATCATGGAAAGCATCAAGCCATCCTCATGCAAGAGCGACATCTGGCCGCAGCACTCATCAAAGAGTGCAGAGAGCCACTAGCGTCACTGGTGACAGCCATCATCAATGCTTCTCTCTCCACCAGCATAGTCCCCCCTGCTCTCAAAGAAGCCTGGGTTCGCCCGCTACTCAAAAAACCCTCACTCGACCCAGACATGCCCAATAAGTACAGACTCATAACAACTGTCCCATTCCTGCTTGAGACAGACCTCCAGATACAACAATTTCTGGAAGAAAACAACATCCGGGGCAATAGGCAATCAGGTTTCTGTGGAACAATTTTGGGATCACTTTAGCAAAAATGACCCTGGCTCCGTGCACACTTGTGAGCATACTGTACTTACGTATGATTTCCAGCAATTTTAATTATTAAAACAAAGTTTATTTGGTGGTAACTAGTGTACCCCATTCGTTTGTTAATTTTTTCAATGTTCCAAACTTAATTGTTACACACATTTTATTTGCATTATCCATGCTTAACAGTGTATCAAAGTAAAGAATACTTAAAACATTTCCATATAAGTCACAATTCACACACTTTCTTCATCTATAGGTCAATTTCCTAATATTCTAAGAGAAACATTTTTTAGTCCATATATCAAACTTGTAGTAGGTTAGCAAACCAATCGTTCTTTTGTCTGAGGGTTTCTCTAATACACTACGCGTTTCGGGCTCTGAATGCCCTTCATCAGGTGCGGATCGGTACCTCGTATCAATGATTTGAATTCTTTAATTCTGAAGATTTTATCTTCTTAAAAACATCTCAAACGTGTCAGTGCTGCTTTTGCAGTTGAATATGCCTCTACGATTGCTCTTCCTCAAAGCACCGGTGGATCTTTCAGTCCGGTTATGATAATACTTTACTTATTGATGCTCAAGAAAAGGCCTTAACAGTTTCAAGAGAGAATTTGTTGGGAAATGCTGTTGCAAAGATGGAACCTTCAATGGTACATGCATTAAATGATTCCTTCCAAAGAAATACGATGTTACAGAAGTTATTTCCTACACTCCCATCTTTGTATTCATTAACAAGTGTAATTTTTGAGTTATGCTTTTGTGACCAAATGTTACATTACCTAATGCACTAGAAGAAAAGGTAAATGTTCATGTTTGCTCTGTGCCACCTGCAGTAGTTTAATCATAGGGGAATGTGTTCACCATCCCATTACAGGTGAAACAATGTATTTGCATTCATATGCTAACTGTGATACCAACAATGTTATCTATGGAACTCATTGTCAAAGGTGGTAAAAGTATGTGGGCATGACCAGTCGAAAAGTCAACATTTGCTTGAATGAACACACAAGTCAGGAAATCAAATGTTAATTCTCCTCTAGTGTGTCATTTCTCTGAATACAGGCACACAGTTGTGCAGATGAGATGTGTTGTTCTTGAGAAGGTTAATGTTGAGCACAGAGGTGGAAATTTGGAACTAAAATTGATTCAAAGTGAAGCATTCTAGCTACACACGTTAAATACTGTTTTACCAAAAGGGATGAACTAAATGCTTTCCTTATATTGTTTTCTATGATAAGAGCAAATATATAGCCACAGTGTATTCATTACAGCATTGATCTTTGCTGGTATTATGTATTGTTTTTATATACTTGTGATTGATGTTTGAAACTTCTAGTTAGATAAAGATTCCTGTGACGTCTCCAGGTTCTTCAGCCAAACACTTGCTACTGAAGTATTTGAGTATGTGCTTCTACTACTGTATGTGGCCTTTTTTGTCTATTGTCTTCTCCTGTATATGTGTACACTCATTATGTGCTGCTTTCTTTGACTGTATGCATCTCATTCTATACTATGCTCCACTTCTATCTCACTCTATTTGTACCAGCCAGGGTGATGGAAGATGTCACCAGAGAGGTCTGTGCACGATTTCACTGTTAGAAAACATTTGTGATTCACCAATAACACACTTCTGGTTTTGCAGTGCAATGGTTTGTCGGTCATTATTGCTGTATGCTTGCGTTTGGTAGATGTCGCATTTCAAACCACTACACGTACATCTTTAAGATTTGCTAAATTTGTTGTGAGATCTGTCTCTTTGATAAATCTGACCCCAAATTGTTGTTTGACTTTCAATACTATGTCATGATTCCCATGTTTACATAGTGTTTAACTTGGTGAGTTGATGGCAATTACAGAGCATGCCATGGAGTGTTCTTCTTCAGACACAATGGGCCTCATTACAGGTTTGGTAGTGTTTTTGGTCAAAATAACACCAAACGGATTTACTGTTACTGCTAATTGGTCTGGCAGAGTTACTGCTGGATATGGCAGTGTTAGACTCCGTGGGAATTTTGTTGGAACTACCACTTGCTGTAATTCCACCGAAAATTGCTGTTTTTTGTAGTAAGTAATCTTACTAATGTAGTGCATCTGTGTTATGATATACCAGGGGAGAGTTGGTACCACCAAGAGGCATCTAAGCGCTCTTCCAGAATTGGCAAATCCAAACAGAAACTACAATTGTTCTTTTAAATACAGAAGAGCCATAGAGAAAAGTGAACAATAAAGAATAATATTAAGACAACCCCTTTTCTTAGTAGTGAGATTAATCATACAGCATGCATTATTTCACAGATACATGACAAGTTATTATAAATAGTTTTCTTACTTTTCATCACAAATCGATAAAAAGCAATATTGAACAACACAACATGCCCTTGGTATTGTGAGAAAGCCAAGCAAGACCATGGGAAGGGAGTCATTCCCCCTGGCATTGTGAACTTCATGGGAAATGCAGGAGAACAAAGTCTTACATCCTGGTACTGTGAAAAGTATTAATAAACCTAGCAAAGTTTAGTTAGTGCAATAGGAAGTTGTCACCCTAAACCTGTGAAGATACAAGACTTTTGTTTTCCTGTGTGCTTTTGGGACTTTTTGATTTTGGCCTTTTTGGAAGAACTTTTCCTTTTCATCACTTGAAAGTGAACTTTGGTCTATCATCAAGAAGAACACCTATTTATTTAGTTTGATTTAGCGTAGCAAATAGGTTTTGACACATGACAGTGGACTATTTGTTTCGAACCATCATTGTCACAGAATCCTTAGTATTTGCTTGAGGTAGGAACACCCCTCGTAGTAATAGGGACAGGTAGGCTTGTCCCTTTTTATTTTACATAATAAAATTCTATAACCAAAAATATGCTACATGTGTGTCAGTGTCCAACTTTTGCACCCTTACATAACATATACAATTGCAGTAAAAACATTTAAATACAAAGTGCATACCATAACTATATTGAATTAAAACATTAAAAATATAAACTGTTCTTTATTATCCATCTCATTAGATATTCATGAGCCAAGACTTTAAATGGATGTAACGTTCTTTCAGCTCATTTAGACCAGAAGATGATATTCCATACTAAAGTGACCAGCAAGATCTAAATTAGTGAATTGAGTGGGAGACTTTAGAGCATAAGATATATTATACTGTTTTGGAATTCACACAGTTCAGGGTTTGTAGATGCTCTTGTTAGTTTTACTTGAATGTATTGTCAATCACAGAAATTCATTATAGATTTTTATGTTTTCATAGAAGAGTTTCACATTTACAATCTCAGTCAACTATAAAGAAGAAATTCTTTCAGCAAAACGTAACACCTACAATGATAGGATCAGCAAAGCTAGCTTGAGTAACAGAGAACTCTTTACCATCCTAAGAGAACTCAAATCTCCCACCCTGCTCCAATAGGCAATTGCATCAAGGACAAAAATTGATGCACACAAATTCAAGATGCCTTGTCCAATAAGATCACTGTGCTCCAAGAAACAATTGCTGCCAGAAAACTTAACCTGCCTTCTCAGGCAAATCCCCGGATAAAAGCCCCACTCTCGCTAAACTATCTCAGTGTTTCAAATTCACCTCAATGTCTCCCCAAGAAGTACAAAAGATCATAGCCTATTTCAAACCGTCCAATTGTCAAGGCGATACCTGCCCTGCATCCGTCATAAAGAAAGCTGCTAATATACTTGCTCCCTTCATCACCTCGTTAATTAACGCCTCATTCTGTACTTGCACTGTCCAAAATAACTTGAAAAATTCATGGGTACGCCCTCTCTTAAAAAAAACATAATTTGACACGAGCATCCCCAATAACATTAGACTCATTACAACAGTCCCATTTTTACTAAAGATCATTGACAAAGCAGTGTACAATCAGATACAGTCATACCTGGAGACTAATAAACTACTTGGACTCCGTCAATCTGGCTTCAGACCCCAACACGGCACTGAAACAGCCTTCATTGACCTGAAGATCCAGATTGATGATCTGAAAGATAAAGGGAAATCAGCACTCTTGCTTCTGTTGGATTTGTCAGCCGCTTTCGATCTGGTCGACCACAAAGCTTTTTTTAAGGACCTTTCCACAGCGGCCGATATCTCAACAGAAGCAACGGCTTGGATCCGATTATTGTTAAACAATAGATCCATGAGAGTCTTTGCAGCATCAGCAGCAGCTGATCCAATCCCCATTTCCTGTGGAGTCCCACAAGGATCTTGTGTATCGCTGACCATGTATAATTCGTTCACTAAACCTTTATTTGATGATCTGGACCAACTGGGTGCCACCTACATGAATTGCGCTGATGACACCCAGGTCCTCATACCTCTGACAGGCAATTAAAACAAAGACTTAGCTCTTATGAACAGAATCTACCTCATCATTGAGGCCTGGATGGCCACACATGGTCTGTGCCTGAATGATGAGAAGACTGAGCTGCTTCTCTTAGCCACATCAAACAATAAAAAACATTGATGGACATGATATCAAAGTAGCCAAAGAGGTAAAAACACTGAGTTTTTACCTAGACTCCTCTTTGAATCTCTGCAAACAGGTCAGTGCTACAGCTTCGGCAACAGCTTACACCTGCAAGCTAATCCAAGCATGCAAACCCTTTCTTTCCATGAAAAATTGCACTACTCTAGCCAGAGCCCTAGTACTTTCAAAAATGAACTACTGCAATGCACTGTACCTAGATGCCAACAAACAGATCACCAGCAAACTCTAGATCTTGCAGAATAATGCACGTAGAACTGCCTTGGGCATACCGAAAAGGCAATATATCTCTGCAACTAGACGTGACATCAACTGGTTTCAAAACAGCGTCCTTGACTTCCAAATGTCTCAATAACTTAGCCCCCCAATACCTGACTGAAAACTTCACCAAAAACAATCCCACCCCCCCAGGGCTGCTAACTCTGGTTGCCTAAAAATGTCTAGATATAAATTCCAAAAAGCAGGCAGCAGTAGCTTACCAGTTATGGCTGCGCTACTCTGGAACTCCCTACCCACCAGATTAAGATCTGACCAGTCCTACAGATTTAGGAAAGACACTAAAACTTGGCTCATCTCTAAAGATGCGCCATACTGAATTCCGGGTCACATAGTTTGCCTGTAATAAAGTAACAACATTGTTTGACTAACTGTATTTTGACAAAATATGTAAATAAAGAAAACTGCATTCTCATGTTCCCATGTAAGAAACTGTATAGTCCTGTATTGCCTTTACTGTATCTTGCTGTGTGCGTATCTTAGAATATGCTTTTTCCTTACTGTATTGCCTTAATGTATAATGCCTTGTAACTAAGAATATGCATTTTCTTGTAATGCCCCCAGATGCCCTCGGGTATGAAGCACACTATGAATAAACAAACAAACAAACAAACAAACATTCCCTTATTCATATGCCTCTTATTGTGTTGTTGGTAAGATAACCATGAGAAAGATGTTCAGCCCCAATACCTACATATGTAAATATTCAGTATTCATGAATGTTATAAACTATTACAATTGTTGGTCTATTGATGACGGTGTCAAACTTTCTTTTGCTAACTGATCTACACTCATTAATACATATGTAACAGTTAAGGAAATTGATGAGACGTGAATTATATTATATATATCAATTTCTTGAGAGTTGCATATAATGCCAGTGCTACATTGCAGCAGTTTTTTAGGTGGTTAAACGTCAGGTGGAAAATGTCCTGTGTGATTTGAAGTACTGCAGTAGTGCAACATTGTGGCTCTTTTGTCATCATGGATTTCAAGTGAGACCAAGTAGTAGTAGTCATTTGTCATTTATATAGCACCTTTATCCCATTAGTATGGCCTCAACAAGCCTCTGGGGATGAGCACCCTTGGGGGACCGAAGTCCAATGTATGAGATTTTTCAGGAGGAAACATTATGCGTGTGTGCTTTAGGCCGTGATAGGGAGTTAGATGGGTTGGCCATTCCCATAAAGCTACCCATGATGGTCAGCCATGTGACTGGGTGCTGGGGGTGGTCAGGAGAGTGAGCAAGTGCAAGAGACGGGTTACGTGGCCAGCTAGACTGAATTTTGTCATAGGTCATTGCTGCATTCTGATGGCAGAGATGGTGTGCTTCATGTATTAGTTTTGTGTATGGAGGCAAATGTGAGTGAGTGGGTAGCCGTGCCTGCGGCTGGTGTTCATCTATAATGCTTATCTGGTGTCTTCGGGGACAGAGGATACTCTTGAGGCTAATCTCATACCTGTCCTTGTTGCAACCGTGTGTAGCACTTAAAAGGGCACACTCACTCACTCGTAGCAAAAGGGGTATGGTGTTTGGGGTTGTGAATTTGGCACCCTGGGGTTGCTTGTCTTCAGCTGTTCCCCCTGGAAACACAGAATGGGAATTAGGATAAGGAAATTGTCTATGGATAACCCCCACGCCCCCTTCCCTCTTCTGGAAGGCAGGCTCAATGTGCAATGCTGCTTATGCTCCTCTATACCAATTAGGTCACTGGTTTCAGGGCCCAGTCCAACTGCAGTCTTTGTTGTCAATGTTGTGTCTTTAGTTTCTCTGGTACTGATCATCTTTATGAGTTCAATGAGATTCACAATGTTGGTTAATGTATTTCACTGTATTGTCTCTGCTTCTTACTGTGGTTTGCTTTTTTATAATGTCCTTTCTCTATCTGGTTCCTTGCGGGTTGCAGCATTTCCATTCATCTAATGTCCTTTCTGCCTGCTGATCCCTGTGATGTTCTCAAATGAAAATATACATAGCAGATCAGCAGAGGTAAGAGTTCTTTGTATTTTGCTGAGTGTGCCTGTTGTGAGTGCGTAATGGTAGGGTTCTGTTGCAAACGCATTATCAGTTAGCCATCAGGCTGTTGATGTGTGCTTGCTTGCGTACTGGATATATTTTACTATGAACAGGAATGGTTCCTTCCCTTACATGTGTTCCAGTCTTGAGGCGGCCTTTCTCCTCAAGGTGCTGGCGAATGGTGAAAAATCTGGTAAGTTTGAGAGGGATCCCCAGTAAGCATATGTGCTGAGATCTTGCAAACTACAGCAGAGCACAGGCATTGTCCAGGGTGGCGTTTTTCTAGCCCTGGGTCCCTACAGTGTCTGGAGTTCACACATTGCTTGGTCTGGCCTGGCTCTTCTGTGTGCCATATTGGGAGTATGTTTGATGCTAGGCTGGTGGCCATCCTGGAACGGCCTTCTGCCCTGTAAGAATGCATCAGAAAGTGCCATAGTACATCGATATTGGCTACTGGGGAGGGAGCAGAAACTGTCCTTTGAGCTTGGGTTAGAGTCATGGTCATGACACCAGTGGTGCTTGCCTGTGTACCTTGAGGCTCAGATTGGAGCTTTGACTTTGGTGTGGCTGAGTGTTCTGAGTCATTCAGTCTGCTCCAAGAATTGTGCTTTACCTTGCTATGTAGGGTAAGTTGTTGAGACACCGAATATGACCATGCCTAGGTGTAATGAGGTAAGTGAGAGTGAGGGAAGTTCTTCAGGTTGTTGCAGGAAATAACCTGGTGTTGTGGGCATGCCTAAAGGTGAGGTAGCTCTCATTGGGGCAGATGTTCAGTGGAAGGGAGTTCAAGAGGGTGGGAGCTTGGACGGAGAAAGAGGATCCTCCATTCTGTTTCAATTGTAATTATTATAATTATAATTATTATTCAGTGAAAAAACATTGTTAAAGGGACATTATTGTCACAAGTAATACCAAAAAGCCCCTGATATTCATCAGTTATGGTAAGCTAAGCAACCATAACTCGCGCCACCACCGTGCACTGCTAAGACTAACACCCAGGACATCAAAGATGACATCACAAAACCTAACCATATCCTGACAAACTTCCAGCATTTCCTGCAAATTAAAAACAGGCACAATGCACCACACCACCTCCACTCCTTTCATGTCAAAATTGTTAGCCACACTCCTAGATTTAGCATACTACTCCAAACTATTCACAAATATATCTCCAACCACCAACACCCTGACTTTCTCCACCTTTGCCATCTTCACTACACACAGCCTCTCTCAATACAAAACAGAACCTCAACACCTGATCTGATTAGCTCATCCCCAAAATACACTCCCATTTCATGCTCAGAAGCCCCGGATGTGGCACGCCCTGTCCGTGGACAGCCGCAGTGTCTGGAAAGTGCGTAACACTGGGTCAGCCCGTCTACCCTTTCCAGTTCCCTCTCTGCACCATTCCCTCATTGGCTACTGTTAAGCAGTCACAAAACCATCCACCAATCACATCCAAGAACTCTACATCTAACTCCATCATCACAATTCAGCACTTTAGATGTACTGTTGATCACTCCGAGTATAATTGGGCTGTGATTGCAAAGCACCTACACCAACAATTACTGTAGAAATCTCCAGGATTTCTGCTTGCAGATTCATGCACATCCACATGAATGAACACAAACTACAGGTATGAATATTTTCTCCACAGTAAATGTACAGCTCTTGTATAAATGCATATAAACAGGGTACCTGCCACTTAACCTGTATAACCTGTAGAAAAATCTTACTGTCATTTCTCCCATCTGCTATGATCAAGTGTCACTTGCAAAGCTGTCTGCTCTCCAAATGTATATTTACCCATATAACTAACTGTAATGTGCAAACTGTCATTCTCTTCATTCATTCTGTCATTTGTGTAACCACTGCCACCTATTTATCCACATTTCAACTATAATAGCTTTTAATGCATCATAGTGCATATGATGTACATACACTTTGCTTTCTATACATTCTGGATATTTTACATAGAATCTATCATTTGAACTTCCTTTAGGAATGATTATAATAGTAATCAGACACAACACACACAGCTGTCTAACAAAGTGTCATTTCATGTTAAAAGATGTGAGAAATAACAGTATAATTGTGGGACAAGGATTACCAGTGTGTTATAAAATGACACACAGCCAGGATGAGTACAAGCACCTTTATTCATGCACACAGATAGCCAATATCATTTGAAAGGCTCCCAACTGAAACAACACCACTGCCGCTACAACTGTTCTTCCAATCTAGACAGCTCTCTCATTCCAGCTCACTGCCCATTCTGTTGTAGAATTTACCACAGCATTCAACTATACACAGGTGCAGTCATGTCTATCAAATCATGTACAACTATGAACAAACAGTGTATTAAACCAACACGTACAACATCTCCCCCCTTCCCTTCAGTCTGCAACGCAAGCACCACACCCTTCATTGCAACCCTTACTTTATTTCAGACTCTCCCATCTCCAAGCACCACAGGACCACCCAGTAGTTTGCTAATCACATGCAGTCTGGTAAACTTGCTTTGTCCCTTTGCCACTTTTAAAGGTTTTCTTATTTGAACCTTCTCCCCTACAACTATCCTGGAGAGTAATAAGCTGCTAAACCCATCAAATGATTCTGCTTTATTTCCCACACCTTCACATATGCATTAATTACACGCTTTTCCCCACAGTTCCTGCCATTTACCCTGTATAAATAGCAAGAAAACTATACTGTTATTTCTCATATCTCCTAACATCCAATAACACATCCTTAAAAAGCCAAGTGTGCTCTGTGTGCTTACTATTGTAATGATTTCTAAGGCACATACAACTGACAGATTCTAAGTAAAATATACAGAATGCACATAGACAAAGGAAAGTGCATCTACATGCTATGCACAGTTATCAGAAAGCACTACTACTGCAAAAGCAAAGATAAACAATCCATACAGCTAACATAATTTAAACCAGAGTGTAATGTTCAAAATCACACAATTCAAAACTTTTAATCGAATCTATCAAACTTACACAATATTGTGTTCTTACTAAAATATTGCAAATCATCTAAACACACAAAGAAAATGTGGGATTAGTATCGCAGTGTAAACCTTTCACCAGGGAAACTAGTATGGCTCAAACACAATTTTGCTTTTTCTTATTAAACCAAGTGCTTAGAGCTGTCTCTTTACATTTCTGTTTTAATGCTTGCTATTCTTATACTATTATATCTATACTGGTGTAGTGAGATATTCATTGCGTTTTCTGTATTACACTATGTCTCACATTCAACAGATGACATACACATGTTGGCACAACATTTTGTATGAATTGCATGCCAGTGTTAGGAAATAATTCCATTTATGGGCAATTTTCCCTCCAGTTGTGAACCCCCCAACTGTTTGCTGTAGTCTGACCATCCTTGCCTGACTTTTGCCAGTGGAGCCCAGCCTTCTGTTCATTTTGTTATGGGTAAACTGATATGCCCTTAAGACTGTCAGTACTGGGAGACTTTGTTTCCCTTAGTCTTTCACTTAGTTGCTATTTCTTAGTAACATTGTATCTGTGCACATCATACCTTCCAGTAGAGTGCGCGGGGGTCCTTTTTAAATTTTTAAGGCCCTAGACACCCTCAAAGGATTTTAGGTGAAAGTACAAGTGTGTCCAGGACAGAGTTAGTGACAGCAGTTACTTTTAAAGCATTTTTGACTCTTGTCTATGGTCCAAACCGTGTTTACCATGTTAGGCCCAGGACAGTGGCCAGTGCCTAAAATGGCCATGCCCCGAGGTCCTTTGTTAAATCCTTTGGCCATTTTGACCCTTTGCCTTCCCCAGGTCGAGCAGGCCCAGGAAATTGCTTTTTTGGTCAGGCAGATGTCCGCACAAACCAAAGCTTTCGCTGGCATCTGCATGCCTTGTTTGCGTGCCTCCATGATGTGGGCTGGGGCTGTTTAGTTCCAATAGACATCCTGGGTGCCAGCATATCTGGTGTGTTGGGATGACTGGGACCACTGTGGTCCGGAATTGGTCCACATCTGGCATGGCTGAATGTGAGCAGATCTCTTATTGGTTTCGCTTGGTTTTTGCGCAAAGGAGATTTTGGATAAGAGAAGGCACCTAAAACCCATCCCGGGTTGATATTCTGAATTCATACCGACCTTAGTAAAGGAGCCAAGTATCCTGAACCAAAGAAGCAGATCTTTAGAACTGCTGGTGACCACTGAAAGGCTTGGCACCCTGACCCTGTTGTTGTCCTGTCGGAGTCCCTCTTTCTAAACAATCATAGAAGGCCTGCAAGGGCGCTTCGACCAGTTGGAGTAGTGGGACTAACTACTCTCAGCACCTCCTGCTTAACCTGCAAATGAGCCTGCATGGAAGTGTTCCTGGACCGGCCACCGAACTGACCAGCTCGTATGGGACCTTTGCCCTGGAAACGCTGCTGTCTTGAGTTTTGACTTGAGGCTTTGGAGAGTGTAAGCTCTGGTTATAAGTCACTCTCTCCAAGTTTCATACACCTATCATTCCTAGGTCTGTAATTAGGAGAGTCTGCCTGAACCCAAGCATACACAGTCACTGTGTCGCCCAGCTGTGGTGACAAACGTTGTGAGTATCTTGCTGCTGTGCCCCCATGTGCCCTAAAATGAGCTGCAGTGGAACTGTCCTGATCCCTTCACCCGAAGCAGAGCAATCGCCACTGTCCCACCATGGACTAAGGTCCAGGAACACTGCCCCTGAAAGCTGGATAGATGGGCAACTGCGGGATTCAAACCTGCAAACAAACTAGACTTAACTGGTGCCACAGAGTCTTTAAGTACTTGTAAATGTTATCAGTGGCCCCTGGTGCATCCATAGACTTTTACACATGGGTGTCCCCTGACAGCCAACCTCCTTTGTCAAGGTAGCCTGTGCTACCAAGCTATTCGTGATTCTTGGAATTTGCTCTGCCCTCTTGTGGAGACCTTCCTTGAATAGTGGGACCCTATTCTACATCAACTCACCCACCTTCCTGAGTCACTACAGCACCTTGAAGGCTATAAGGTCACCACCTTTGAGGGTATGATATGTTTAGTCATGCTTGAACACATTTTTTGCATTGTGTTCCCCTGAGCTTAAGCAGCACTTGGCTGATTCAAAGGAGATAGATTCTAAGAAGCTGGCCAGTGCAGCAGATTTGTGGGTGTCATACACAGACTACTCTAGTCTCGGTAGGATAGCTCAGAGACAACGTGCTCTACTTGTAAGCAAGATGACACAGAGCACCACAGGTTCGATCCCCGGGTCCGCGTGTAGAAACCTCTGGGTATTAAGCACGTTCTAAATAACTTATCATATATCATACTCATGGTAAGCAGGAGGAGTGGAAAAAGAAAAAAGATACAGAGGGTGAGGGATCTAATAAAATGTCCTCTCAAAAGAGCCACAAAACTAAAAGCAAGTTATACTCCCAGACAGAACTCTGGTTATAGCAAGCCTCTGTATGTACCAAGACCCAGTGACCCAGTGGATCTACTGTGGCTTGTGTATCAAATGACCATGTGAAGGGGAGCCCCAGATGTAAGATCAAAACCTTGGGGGTCCATTCTGTGAGTCTGGCCTTCCTCTACTATGAAGAATAGATCAGAGGGGCATCCTTCTCCTCAGACTCCTTCCCAAGTGGGATAAAATCTGAGGTAGTCCTAGTTTCCCTGGCTTCCTGGGAGCCTAAAGTCTCAGAGGTTTATGCTAGCATTGCAGACAATACCAAGCACTACTTTAGAAAGTGTGCTAATCAATGGAGTAGCTACTCCTGCCCTAAGGGATAGTGGGGCCAGCAGAATTGTGGTGGATTGCACTTTGGTAAACCCAGAGGATCTTACCATCGCTCCCCTGATGCCCACAAAGTTAGCTGATGGCCCCCTTTTCAAGTTCCCAGTAATGCCTGTCAATCTTGCTATAAATGGTACAATGGTGAGGATTCCAGTGAGTCCCGGGTAAGGTCGTGCTGGGGAATGATCGCAGAGACTTAGGTCTTGTGGGTGACACAGAAGAGATACCTTGCACAAGGTCACAAACAAGGGCTGCTTTAGCCAAGACCAAGGCAAACCCCAAGCCAAACGGGAAACATTGCATTGTTTAGGTCCATATCTCAGAATGGCAAGTCAAATCTTTGCTGCTCTTTTGGTTAATGTGTCTCAATGCCTATTGAATTACATTTCTGTGTGGTAGGACTTCAACTCTGCATCATGTTGGATCTCTTATGCATGTTAAGGAACACATGCTCTGCTTTGCCATGTAAAGTGCTGGAGCCAAACACTTCAACAGACAATTCTCATGGGTTAAATCTTTCTCTTAGTCTCTCCCACACATGTTCTCATTCTGTCTCTTTCTCTCTTTTCTTACCCTTATCTCTCCCTCTCTCTCTTTCCTTTTCTCTTACTCCTCTTACTCCCTCTCAACGCGCTGTAAATTGTACACCCTCAGTGGGACCGAAGGCCAAAATATGGGAGATTGGGAGGTGCTATTTTGCATGTGTGCATTATGGGCCCTAGAGGTTATGAGGGTGGCAAAGTCTCTGCTAGCCACCCATGTCTAAACCCATGGACTGGAGTCCAAGTAGCTCACATATGCATTTACTGGGAGTGAGTGTAAGGGCATAGCTTGGTAATCTATTAGGAATGGCTCCCTGCAGCTTTTCTTTAAAAAATAGTAAAACCCAGAGTATCTTACCATCGCTCCCCTGATGCCCACAAAGTTAGCTGATGGCCCCCCTTTCAAGTTCCCAGTAATGCCTGTCAATCTTGCTATAAATGGTACAATGGTGAGGATTCCAGTGAGTCCCGGGTAAGGTCGTGCTGGGGAATGATCGCAGAGACTTAGGTCTTGTGGGTGACACAGAAGAAATGGCATGTGGTTGGGTGGAGAAAGGTATGCTAGAGAAATACCTGGAGGGTGTGTGCAAGAGGATAGTCAATTATATGTGTGGCTACAGTTTGAATTTTTGTCATGAAAGGTAGCTACATTCTGGTGGTAAAAGTGTTCTGAAAAGTGTCATTCGAGTTGTTCATGAGGTAGATGCATGCAGGAGTGTGACTGCGCTTTTGGCTAGTTCCATAAGAGCGGGGTGTGAGAGGAGAAGTGCAGTGGTTATACACAAGGGAATGCCTAGAATCGGTAGATACATGTTGTTTGAAAATTAAGGTGGCATTATTCTGCATGAATCCAGCTATCATAAAGTGGCTACATTCTAATCGCAAATTGACCATAAAGGCCTTATTCTGCCAACATCTGCATTTCACGCAATAGACAAGCTCTACAATCGCCTAGAATCAACATATGGGTTAACGTAATAGAATCAACTAGGTGCAGGAACTTGACCAGCTCCAAAACTGTCAAGGGCTATATGTTGTATTAATTTATTTATTTATTGAATTTTAGAACGCGCAAACAGCCCAGAGGCATTGAGGTACTGCTAAAGGTACATTTGGTTTCTAATACATTGATACAGATTGCTTATTTTAGGTTACAGGTATATGTGACTTGCGATACATTGATGCAGGTTCCTCACATTTTAATTACAGGTACATGTGATTTGTGATACATTCCGACAGATTGCTAAAATTGGGTTACTGATACCATGCAACGGGTGTGATGAAGCCCCCAGGTTCTGGAGGAGTTAGCAGTTAGTGGAACAGCTGCGTTTTGAGTGCCTTTCAGTAGGACTGTTCTGCTCTGAGGGCGGGGGGAAGGGTTTTCCACTATTTGGATGCTAGGTATGGAAAGCTAGATACACATGCTTTGCTAGGTTTAACCTTGGGTAGGAGAAGGCGGTCACATGAGATCTCCTGGCAGTAATTGCTGCTATTTGTGCAATACATTGGCTACCCTCACGACTCTTCTGTCACCTCATTAATTATTATAAGTGAATCACATTGGCCAACAGCCCAAATTATTCTAAGTACAATAGGTTTGACACTGTCATGGATTGCATAAAGCAGAACCATGGCTGCACTCATAAATCATCTAAGTGCTATATATTGTCCACCTTTCTGGACAATCTGGTTCAGCGTGTTGATCAACCTCTTAATACCTCCTGTACAATAAAATAGCCACCCGCATAAATACTTCTAAGGGCAACAACTTGCCCACCCTCAAAATTCATCTGAGTTCTACACATGTCCTACCTCCAAATCTATCTAGGTGCAAAACGTTGCCCACCACCAATATCCATGTACGTTCAATGTACTAGATAGCATCAGTGATATTTCTCAGTTCATATTATCCTGTCTAAAATATAAAAAAGGGATTATGTTTTTGGGATCCAATATTTAACTTATGTTGTCCTTCCTACTCTGTCTCCATGTTCCAGAAAACTTTATTATGGGCCTCATTGTTGTCATTAGTTGCTCAAGTAGGATTTGGGCACTTTTAGACCCTTGTAATAATACACATTTCTCCTATTGTGCGTGTACACTGGCTGTGTGTCAAATTATCTGTCAGGCCCATCAAAACATCTATAGAATATTATGCTATTTTACTAAAGAAAAGCTGCAGGGAGCCATTCCTAATAGATTACCAAGCTATGCCCTTACACTCACTCCCAGTAAATGCATATGTGAGCTACTTGGGCTCCAGTCCATGGGTTTCATGTATGGATTTATTCACAAATATGTCTGTCTGTCCAGGTTTTCAAAGAAAGCTAAACACCTACCCCTGTTCTGCTCTTGTTGGCCTCTAAGTCTAGCACAAATGTCTTGTTGCATGAAACGTAGGCACTATCCAACAGATCTATGATTCCACTAGTGGCATCTCGGCACTTTGGAGGTATCAGAAAATATCCTGTTGTGTCAGGATTAAAAATCCTAGAATACAGTTCATGCTGGTTGAAGCCTCTCGGGGTCATTAACATTGCATTAGGAGCATAAGATCTACTCACTTTTATCATTAATTTGCCTGCTTTCTCGTAGCACATTTTGCATCACTTTAGGAGCCACATCACTCTGATTCCCATCATTTAGTCCCACCTTGCTTATTTGCAGTGTCCCTGTAGTCTGAGTACTCTGGTACAGTGACGTGGCACCAACGTCCCAATGTCTGCTTTTTCTGGGCTAACCTTCAGGTTCACAGCAATGCTTGTCAAAACCTATTCCTCCTCTATATCCTTATTGGACACTGACTGCATGCCCAAACCTTCTTTCTCGTGGCACTCATTCCTCTTATCCCATCTGAGTAGTCCCCTCCATCTACGTCTGCCAGCATTCCCATGTTGCTGAATCCCTTCGGATTTGAACCTCTTGTGCACTCAGCTTTGTGACACAGCTCTAAAAGGACAGTTGTTTCCCTCATACTGTGACTTGGTGGAGTTCCCAACTGTATTTTAGTTATCTCAGCTCACAATTTCCTTGAACAGCTCCAGATGTTTCCTTCAGTTTCTGCTTTGCCTCTTGTTCTTCACTATGCTTAGTCACAGATCCAATCAGCGGATCATAAAGAGGGACAACAGTTTCCCATTACTCATACCAACATATTCTGTGTAAAGTCATATGTTGAGTAATTTCTTGTTGTGTTCATTGTTTTATTCCCCAAAGTAGTAAAAACATGAAAATACTGAAATACCAATGACTTCATTCGTTTTCCATTAGATTGTATTGATGATTTATATGAAAAGACAGTCAGATTTGTCTGAGAAGATGTCCCCTGTCATGCCTGCAATCGAGCTGTTTCTATGACATTAAGACGTCGATTACTTTGTGAAAACAGAAAATGAAGTATAGCAGAGTGAATCCTGTCCAGTACAGCATAATCGGCATCCTGGATATAAAAATCACCTTTAGCAACAACAGCAATTTGCAGCCCATAAGATGCTTGACACACTGCAATTAAATAAGAAGCCTGAGGAGAGAGATGAGCCACACGGATTCCAGAACCTTGCAAACTACTGCCAATATGTATCAACTTGTGGGCAAGATGAAATGCATGTTCATGGGTTTCATTAACTAGGGTACATACACCTTGCTCATGCTTACTGATTAACTTGGTATGGTACGACTGGCTTCATATTTGGAGTTTGCCGCTCATATTTAAAATGTGATATATCATCAGATGTATTTCTGGATCCTTCTCTAGGTACATCATATATGACTTGCCTTGAAAAAAGACACATGCCATCCTCAACAGGCATTTATCTAAAGTTAAGGTGCATTTGGTGCTGCAGGGTGATTAATCCCTAACTCTTGAATACATTGGGTAATAAACTCAATTTTGACTGTTTCCATTACATTCTGGTTGGCCAGGAAGCTGGTAGATATTTAAAACAGTGTTGCTCTGCTATAATTTATATTTGTGTTTATTGTATTTATATAACACTTTACTCCAAAGCGATTTACATTAAAACAACAAGATACATAGAAGATTATCTCTCCAGCTTTCAGGGGCTGTGTTCCTGGACCTTAGTCCATGGTGGGACAGTGGTGATTGCTCTGCTTCGGGTGAATACAACCACAAGCTCAGCAGTGGCCAGGCATTGGCAAGAAAAACAGTACAATTTGGCATAAATCAAATTTGTGGTTTTAGAAAAAGTCCAGAGAAGAGGAAAACACGAAAACCTACAGAAAAGACTTAATCAACGTGAGACGTTCTGGATCGACAGACTCAGTTCTTTGGCACCGAAAGGAATCAATGAAGAGATCAACTATATGTGTTTTCTTTAAGAGGACAGCATATAATTCACAAGACCAGAGACAGCATTGAGTATTCACATCTGCATCTATGCAGAATGAGCAACAGAGACTATTTGATTTAATGGATATTGCAGTTTGAATTTATGGCTTATTTGAGGTTTTTCCTTCCATGTTTAGCAGACAATCCGATTTGTTGAGTTAGATTTTTAGCACTAATGTCACAGTATGAGCTTTTATCACCTGGTGAAAGTAAAAATAAGTAACAACGGGAGGCTTTGTCCATGGGGCTTGGGTGTCACTTGAATACCTCCTTTACGCAAAGTATACACATGTACAATCAGAGTTACATGACTCGGGCGATAGAATATTGGGTACCTGCACGAACCCTGAGAATACGCGGATCACATGTTTCACTGCTTCAGTTAAACCTTTTTTAACAGAACTACTGTTTAGAAATGGTAAATTAGCTATTCCGGCATCATAAAATCTCCATGGAAACAATCCCGCCTCTCTGTGTTCACACGGGAGGGTGGGGCCCGAGGCGTACATGTAGCGGTGTTCCCGCTGCTGCTCATCACCCCGCCCACATTTCCATGGTGACTTAGCAATGCTCAGGGGCTCATGTGCACTCGCGTTACCGCGGACGCGCCTCACTCCAGAGCACCAGCGTATTGAAGACAGGTAAGAGATCTGTTCACATCGCGCACTCTATACGAGTAACAGAAAGCTATCTGTACTGGCAGGCTCCGCTTTTGCTTGACAGGAGCTGCAGCCACATAATGTTTTTACACGTTACAAGAGAAGTTTTTCATCACGAAAGGTACAGATTCAGACTAGGCTATCACGTACTGTGACCCTTTGAAATGAAGAGCCATGCTGACTTAGATTTTCTTGTCTTCTTTTTCCTTAACCATGTGATTGTGCAACACTCGGACATGTTAACTTTGAGCATGTGATTTACATTCCTTTTACTTAAATAATGCACATTGTTTTTGCATTTTACAATTGTTTGGTGATTAAAGTGATTGGTTGATTAAGTAATGTACAGCCCTGAAGATGGTCTAAGACCGAATTGCATTGGTATATGTACATGATAAAGCCGACCTATGTGTTTGTGTTTTTGCCTCATGACACAGAAGCACAATATTAAGTATGAAAACAGGAATGTGAATAAAACATTTCCTACGAGCAACTTTTAAAACGTTTGCAAGAACATTATTTTGGAGCAATATAAATACGAAATTACTTACTTGTGCAGCCCTGTCAGGGGCCAACTGAGAGCACCAGTTTAAATAGGATGGAGCCACCTTATTTTCTTATGTTGTGTAGATGGGAAATTATAACCACAATAATTTTGAGAAGTTTGGGTTGGCATGCAATAGTTAGTTACACGACAACAGTTCACATTTGTTTGAAAAACAGAAGTGATATTTCCACCATTATGTATTACTCATCTGTTTACGGAGTTCTGGGCTCCTGCGGATGAGAATCAGAAAGGATTTCTGAAAGTTTCTTATCTTCATTAGTGCTAGCAAGGGAATTTGGGTACTATTTTTCGCATGAACCCCACCTAGTCTAACCTTGGGGGAGCTGACTGGAACCTGTGCTTGCTCCCTTCATATAAAACATGCACGACCGCCTCGTAGATGGGAGTCGAGACACAGCATACTAGAAGAAAAACTAACTGTGGTGTGAAAAGCTTGACCTTCCATCTAATACAGCTATTTCTGAACTATTACATCTGCTAATGTCCAAGAGTAAGACTTTCAGAACTGTCTTATGGTCTTCAGCCACCAACCCCTCCTGCCATTCTTTTGTCTGTGTCGGTGCCACAGTATGGAACCACAGGATGTGCTGGTTTGCACATATTACTGTAGGACTCTTCAGCTGATAGAATCCAAGGCCCGCGCAGGACGTGGCGGCAGTGTTGTGTGATGCAGGTGTTTTGCGATGAAGAGGTAGTGGCGGAGAGTGTGAGTACGCAGTGCAGCCATCAACCAGCATCGACCGTAATGTTAGTAAGGTGTGGACAGTGAGTGCGCTCCACTGAACTGACCAGCCTTTTTGCGTACATCCACCTATATGACTGATTTACCGCTCTCTGTCTCTACGCAACCTTCGGCTTTCCCTCCATTGGGGTTACTTATACATTGTGTTTTATGACTCCATACTCTGTCCCTAGTCTGCAGTTGCTAACTGTCGTGTTCTAGGTCTGATTCCCCTTCTTGTGTTCCTAATCCTCTGACATTGTTGCTACGGTATTACTGTGTCCTCTGACATTGTTCCTACTGTATTACTGTATCCACTAGGCTTTCTCCGACCTCTAAGTTCCCATCCCTCTGCTGTTACTGTTGTTAGTGTGCCTTTGCTCTTCCACTAGCCTCTCTTCCACTCTCTAGGTTCCCTAGTCCACTGTTGTTACTGCTTTTACAGTGTCCTGGCTGCTCCACTAGGCTCTTTCCCATCCTCTAGGTCCCGTTCCAGTTCACTGTGATTACTGTTGTTACTGTGTCTCAGCTGTCCCACTATCGTATTGTTGTATTGTATTGTTTATTTATTTATAGAGCGCACCGGGCCGTTGGGCAACTGGGTGCTTGTGGGAAAGCTTAGGTTACAGTTACATAAATATCTTACATTTAAAAGTTGAAAGTTGCTGTTACATGAATATCTTACATTACTTATCTTAAATTTCCTAAGTTACAGTTATCTTATATTTATTGAGTTACAGTTATCTTATATTTCTTATGTTACAGTTGCAGGCATATCGTACAAGTTGCATATAGGATATTAGGATATATATACAATATATATACAGTTAATGGTGGGAAGAGAAAGGATAGGAGGAAGGCTTAAGGTGGGGGAGAGGTCATTTGTAGGAGAGGTGTCAGCAGTCGTTGGTTTGTAGCCAGAGATTAACATTCGTTTTGAACACGTGAAAGTTGGAAATAGCTCTAAGTTGGTCCGGAATGGAGTTCCACAGATTTGCCGCCAATACTGGGAAGCTGGAGCCTCCTGTTCTTTTAGATTGAAGTTAGGGACTCTGATGCCGTTGGCTTGGGCTTTCCTAATGGGACGTTCAGTTGTGTACCTAGTAAATTTCTCAGTAAGGTATTCTGGTGCTTTGTTGTTAAGACAGTTGTGTGTAATGTTCAGGGTTTTGTATTTGATACGGTCATTGATGGACATCCAGTTAACGGTTCTTCTGTGGTCCGAGATATGTTGATCTTTGGGGATGCCTAGTACTGTTCTGAGGGCGTTGTTTTGCAAGGTTTGGAGTTTGTGGGTGTTGTGTTTGCTGGTACCTAAATAGAGTGCATTACAGTAATCTAATTTAGATAGGATAAGGGCTCGTGGGATGGTGATGCAATTGTCCGTAGACAGAAATGGCTTGTAGGCATGAATTAACTTGCAGGTGTAGCTAGTTGCTGAGGCTGTGGCATTCACTTGCTTGTTAAGGTTAAGCATTGAGTCTAAGTAGAAACCTAACGTTTTAATTTCCTTGGCTACATTAATTCTGATGCCGTCAATATCAAAGGATTTGTAAAGGTGGGAAGGTTTGTTCAGTTTGCTAGTGGAACCTATGATTAAGAGCTTGGTTTTATCGTTGTTGAGACGTAAGCCATGTATAGCCATCCAAGTTTGGATGATTTGGTAGATTTTGTTTAAGAGTATGGTGTCTTTGTTGTAATCTTCTTGGATTGGAATGAGGATCTGGGAGTCATCAGCATAGTTAGTATACGAGACACCCAGTTTATCCTGGATATCAAACAGGGGCTTTGAAAAAATATTATACAAAGTAGGGGAGAAGCATGACCCCTGGGGAACCTCACAGGTGATGGGGACTGGGTCAGCAGCTGAGATAGGTGAAAAGACTCTTATAGTTCTGTTGTCCAGAAAAGAGTTTAACCATGCAGTGGCCTTGGAGGAAAAATTGGCCGCTGATTTAAGGTGGTTGCAAAGTACTTTATGATCTACCAAGTCGAAAGCAACTGATAGATCTAGGAGTAGGAGAATGGATGTGGCTCCTTTGTCTTTACGCTCATCTAGTTGGTTTTTGAGATCAAGGAGGGCTGTCTCGGTTCCATGTCTCGGTCTGAATCTAGATTGTCTGGTGCCTAGTAGGTTATTAATCTCCAGATACGATTGAATCTGAAGATATGCAGCTTTATCTTAAATTTGAAGGAGCAACAGAACTGTCGTTATAGTTTTGTAATTAGTGGGGGATTGGGGTCAAGGTTAGTTTTTTTTAGAAGGGGTAGTATCCAAGCCTCTTTGAGGTTGGTGGGCACAGTGCAGGATTTGAAGGAGGAGTTGATAAAGGAGGTGACAAAGGGGGCTAGTTCATGAGCAGCTTATTTGATAATAGGGGCCGGACAGGTGTCACCCAGACAATGAGAGGGTTTGAGAGACGTGATGATGTTTTTATATTCTACGATGGAGATAGCTCTAAAATTGAATTTGTTATGCGGTTTACTTTGGTTGACGGAGAGTTTGTGCAGGATTGCTTCTTGGGTGGAGAGCGCAATGTTGTGGAGGGAGGATTTTTTGGCAGCGATTTTGTCTTGTAGCATAGGGATTTTATTGCATTAGGTGTTTTGGATGTTGGTGCACCATATTCTTTGGTGCAAGAGTCAATGGGTGTGATGGGTGATTCTAATTCTCTTACGATGGTGAATATTTCCCTAGTGTTAAAATTAGCTTTTTTGATTCTGTCATGAAATGTCTCTTTTTTTGCCTGAATGATTTGTTTCTTGTAATTGTTGGTGAGGGTGGTGGGGAGATTTTTGCTATGAAGGGAGGGTTTTTTTTTCTCCAGCGGGATTCTGCTTGTCTTTTTTCTTTATGCATGGATTTTAGGCTTGGGGTAAACCAGGTAAACAATGCTCTCTCCCACTCTCTAGGTACCCTTCCACTGTTGATACTGTTGTTGCTGTGACTCTGCTGTTCCACTAGGCTCTCTCCCACTCTCTAGGTTCCAGCCACTCTGCTGTTACTGTTGTTACTGTGTCTCTGCAGTTCCATTAGGTTCCTTCCCACTCTCTAGGTCCCCATTCCACTGTTGTTACTGTTGTTACTTTGTCACTGCTGTTCCACTCGGCTCTCTCCCTCTTCCTAGGTCCCCATTCCATTCCACTGTGAGTAATGTTGTTACTGTGTCTCTGCTGTCCCACTAGGTTCTTGCACAATATCTAGGTCTCCATTCCACTGCTCTCTGCTGGTAATGCACCTTGCTCCCCCTTGTTGTGTGCCCTGCTATTGTGCTCTCCTGTGTTACTCACCCTACCCTCCTTCTGTTTATCCTGTGTTGTAGGAACTGGGCTGTGTTCCAATCCTTCTCTCTCTCTCTCTCTCTCTCTCTCTCTCTCTCTCTCTCTCTCTCTCTCTCTCTCTCTCTCTCTCTCTCTCACCACCCACAACTCTCTCACCTCCTCTAACCTTCTACCTTGCACCCCCTATGGTGCTCTCCATGTCTCACATCTGCTCTAACTGCTAATCTATTGACTATGCTATCCCTCTCAACCGAATCTGGAGGGATCTTGCTGATACCATCATCAGTGCTTCCTCTAGACAGACTCTCACCAACATCCTCTTTGTTGTTCCCTCTCCTGACCTATGGACCCCTCATATGGTGTCTGGTTTCTCTCCTATCTCCTCCTCTTCCATTAATTGTGGCACCCGGTGACAAGCCTGCTTGGCCTCCTTCCATCCCTCATTAATGTCTATCTGAATGGGACAGTCTTGGTTCGGAGCCCTCCGCCCAATATCCTCCTTTACGATAAGCACTTCCTGCATCTTATCAACTTCTTCTCTTCTCCTGCTACTCCTTCTAACACCTCTCTAAAAGGACAGTTGTTTACCTGATACTGTGACTTGGTGGAGTTCCCAACTGTATTTTAGTTATCTCAGCTCACAATTTCCTTGAACAGCTCCAGATGTTTCCTTCAGTTTCTGCTTTGCCTCTTGTTCTTCACTATGCTTAGTCACAGATCCAATCAGCGGATCATAAAGAGGGACAACAGTTTCCCATTACTCATACCAACATATTCTGTGTAAAGTCATATGTTGAGTAATTTCTTGTTGTGTTTATTGTTTTATTCACCAAAGTAGTAAAAACATGAAAATACTGAAATACCAATGACTTCATTTGTTTTCCATTAGATTGTATTGATGATTTATATGAAATGACAGTCAGATTTGTCTGAGAAGATGTCCCCTGTCATGCCTGCAATCGAGCTGTTTCTATGACATTAAGACGTCGATTACTTTGTGAAAACAGAAAATGAAGTATAGCAGAGTGAATCCTGTCCAGTACAGCATAATCGGCATCCTGGATATAAAAATCACCTTTAGCAACAACAGCAATTTGCAGCCCATAAGATGCTTGACACACTGCAATTAAATAGGAAGCCTGAGGAGAGAGATGAGCCACACGGATTCCAGAACCTTGCAAACTACTGCCAATATATATCAACTTGTGGGCAAGATGAAATGCATGTTCATGGGTTTCATTAACCAGGGTACATACCAGGGTACATCTCTTCTGTGTCTGAAGATGGAGCGGCTGATCTCTCACCGTGCATTGTGCTTATTTCGTTCTTTTTTCAGGTTCCCAGGTATAGAAGAGCAGAACAGAATGGTCTTCTATGGTGTTGCTGTTCTGTGCCTTAACTAGAAAGCGATTCCAGACACATATTGTATATGGCATTGGTGTTATTGCTAGATGCCTCTTATACGATATGTGTCATGCGTGGCATATTTATACAGTGTGCAAATGATCAGTGTACTTAAAACACATCCTATACTGCTTGCACAGAGTGATACTGCCTCCCGCCAAATAGTGCGCGCTATTTTATGATAGAAAAATTTGAAAAATTCAGTGCAGTACCTCGCCTGATGACAGTGCATCTAACTCATTTCCATGCCATTCTACTTGTGCTACGAGCTCACCAAATGTGAGCATATCTTATTTCAGTGCGATGCAAATTACTTGTAGTGTTCAGCCCAGCGGACTACAGGAGCCTTAACCAACCCTCTGTGGCAGTGTATGATCTGGTGTCCTGGGTGGATGAGATTCTTGCCAATTAACGCGTACAAGCCAGCGCCGTTTGTCTGCTTACCGTCATGATTGTAGTGAATCTGCACTCCATTGCTGCCGCGTCTCTGCAACAAACAAGTGTTGGTAGGTGACGTGGCCTTCTTTTATATTGATGATCAGGACCTGCAGGTGAGGTTTGTTTCGTGAGCGCCATTTTGGAGTGT
The DNA here is from genome assembly GCF_040938575.1 of Ambystoma mexicanum. Classification (NCBI taxonomy): domain Eukaryota; kingdom Metazoa; phylum Chordata; class Amphibia; order Caudata; family Ambystomatidae; genus Ambystoma; species Ambystoma mexicanum. Next base: position 349,512,296 of record NC_090930.1, on the reverse strand, counting down.
TCAAGTATTCAAGCCATGCAGTTTGCATCATACATCATGCCCCACCTGTGTAAGTGGGTTGCTATGCAGCAGGCACAATCTCTAGCTGTGGCCACTGCTTGTATATTTTGATCTTCTACGGGTTGTGCACGAGACAGGGTGGTGAACCTTGTACTGTGATGGATCTAAATTGCATTGTGGGTATTATATGGTATGTGGTGCAATCCCGGTATGGTTTATGCTTCATTGATAGGGAAGTCGCTGCTCCGCCTGTTGCTAGTGAGCATCTGCCAATGTTTTAGCATGCAATGGATTGCTCCTGCGTGGCATGCTGACAGACTCGTGAGGAGTCACGTCCTCCAGTCGTGTTATTTAACCACTGCCAGTTCTTGCCACTAAATTTCCACATTCAATCCATGTTTGACCGTATCCAGTCTGAAAATCCAGTTTTGCTCTCGTCTCAGTAGGAGGTGGGCAAAATTGCCACCTCTCCATGGCAGTATTCTTTTTTCAAGGATTGTCCACTGAAAGTCCTCTGCTGCATACCCGTATGTTATGAAGTGAGCTACGAGTGGAGCTGTAATTTTCTTAGTTCTTATACAATATTTGTGTTCTGTGAGGTGTTTCTTAACTTCTCTTGTCGTCATCCTGATATACCTCAAGCTTCATGGACAGGTGATAAAATATATCACGCCCTTGCTGTTACAGTTAGTCAGTGTTTTCTGTTCCCAAGGGGTCTTCCATCCGATATCAATCTTTTTTGTACCAGTTGTCTGTGGGCACATTGAACACCTGCTGCATGGTACATGGTCGGTTGGCCTGGTGGAGTCCCAGATAGTTTGATATGTGGCTTCCATGCCCATCTTGTTTAGGGTGTGAACCAGTCGGTCGTGGAGTTTCTATCTCCTTTTATCGCAAAAGTTGGAGTTTCTAGGTGGCTGGTGCCCGTGTTCAAAATGGGCTACAATTTTTTTCTTTCTTTCTTCAATACGTTGAAGATAGGTGAGTAACTGAGTACCACCATGATGTTGGTTGTCTGGTCCTGTTACTGGTGTTGTGTCAGTGTGATGTCTTGTGGGATATTTCTTGCTCTCTTGTAGGTGTCATTGATGATTTCTAAGGGTATCCCCTCTTGACCAATTGCTTTTTGTGTAGGCATGCCTGCTGGTTGTAATCATCACTCCTTTTGCATGTACACCTGTACCGTAAAAACTGGCCAAAGGGAAGATTGTACTTCAGTGCTCGTGAACGGTAACTGGAGTATCTCAAAAGAGAGTTCCTGTCGGTGTCTTTCTTGTACACTTTGGAAATTAGTGTTCGATTCTGTGCTGTGATCAAGAGATCCAAAAAATAGGTCTCACTTTTACTTGACTCAATACTGAATTTGAGATGCAGGTTACAGTTGTTCAGCCATACGTGGAAAGCCCCCAGTTCTTCCATCAGCCCTTCGGAGACCATGAACATATCATTGATGTATCTTCACCATGTGTGGAACTTGGTTTTGTAAGGGTTATGTGCTGCATAGATATGTTCTTCCTCAAACTCTTCCATGTCAAAGTTTGCCAGATGGTGCCAATGTTGTACCCATGGCTGTCCCCGAAATTTGTTGGTAGAAGCTATCTTCATATATGAAGTAGTTGTTGGTCAATGCAATCTCTGCCAGTTCTGTGATGAAACTTGCGTGTCTGTTTTTTAATCTTCTGTCTTGTGTGAGGTGTTGTCTCACCATGGATATGTTGTCTGGCTGTGGAATGTTGGTGTACAGTGCCTCAACGTCCATAGTTACCAGCCATTGTGTTTCGGTGTTGAAATGTAGGGTGGTCAGGAGATTCAATACAGCTGTGGAGTCTTTCGCATCTTGGATACTTTGTCTTTGAGAAACCAATCAGTGTATTGTGACAGGGGTTCCAAGATGGAATTGATCCCTGATACAATTGGTCTCCCCGGGACACGTGTTATCCCTTTGTGCACCTTAGGGAGTGCATAAAAAGCCAGAAGTCTGGGTGTTTCTGGGATTTAGAAAGCCCTTTCTCTTTCATTGATGAATCCTTCAGCTAGTGCTTCCTCAATGTGAGGGTTAATCATAGCTCATATTGCAGTATTTGGATCCGCTGAAAGTGGTCTATAACTGTTTGTGCCATTGACTCTATGTAGTCCCTGGTGTCTTGGATCACTGCCCCCCCCCCCTTGTCAGCAGGTTTAATTGTTATAGAGCTGTTTTTTGCCAGTGCCGTTAGAGCACTGAGTTCCTCCTTAGTGCAGTTGTTGTGCACAAAATGTAGATGGTTTTCCATTTCTTCTAGCAGTGCTTGTTCAAAGTTCAGAGTGATGCACTCTGGTGTATTATTCATTGCAGGTGAGAAGAATGCTAACGGTGGACGCAAGTCTGTGACACCTGTGGGGCCGGTCTATTCTTTCTCTTCAAAACATTGAAGGGAGTCCATCTGCAAGCCTGCATCTTTGGGGCCTCTAACAACACAGCCAAACTATCTGAAAAGGGGAGTACATTAGAGCACGCAGAAACTGTGCAAATCAAGATATCTTCAAACAAGAATGCAAGTTACTATACAAAAGATTCAGAGAAAGGGGGTACAAAGCCAAATGTATTAAAGCTGCATGTGAAAAAGCAAATAGCATAACCAGAGAATCAACTTTGACTCAGAAAATACAACCAGTCGAAAGAGAAAAAGACAAAATCAAATTCATCACCAGGTACTGCAGCAATAATGGAACACTATGACGGACATTACGCAAGAATTGGTATCTTCTTCAATTGGATGAACATATCAGCAAATACATTGATGATCATCCGACTGTCACCTACCACCGAGCCCGAACCTTAAAAATTAACATAAGTGCATCCATGCTGCCAGAAGAAGATAAACCCACAGTAAATACATTGTTACAAGCAACAGCACCTAGATTTAGAAAGTGTGGGATGTGCACAATGTACAAGTATGCACATGAACCCACTAACACATTCAAGGACATGCACAGAACAATGACAACCATCCTAGACAACATTAATTGCAAGTCTAAATATGTTGTTTATGCCATCACCTGTATTTGTCATAAAATCTACGTTGGAAGTGCTATCTGTGAATTGAGGATTAGAATTCGGGAACATCTGTCCCTAGTTGGCAGTCAAGATGGAACACTGCCACTAGCGGTCCACTGGCAAACGTATCACCAAATGGATGACAAACGTGGCATTACATTTATTGGACTAAGAACGGTCAACCTTGACAGACGTGGAGGGAATAGAGAACTATGCTTGAGGCAGCAAGAAGCACAAACAATTTGTAGACTTAGATCTACTATTGTCAGACTTAATTCTGACAACGAGATGGGGGTATTTTTGTAAGGGGACCCCCTCTGTTAATAAACCTTTAGAAATGGAATCTGTCCACATCGGTTAGGACAGTGTGATGAACCATGGTTGAAATGCACATCCCATATACGTGACATTGTATCAACTTACCGTCTGTATTTTATATGTTTCCAATAGAATAACATTGGTGTAGGTAACTATTTAGGCAGTTTGACTAAAATAGGGCACTCACCCTTAGAGTCATGGCATCAATTAACAGACGTTTCTGGTTAAAAGATATAACTCAGTAGAATTGGTTCTTACTTAATTGCACCAACCTATTCAAATTCAGATTTATTTGGATTAGAACACTTAACGACAGTACTCAAGCACAATCAGCATAGAAATAAAAAACAGACTTCCTGACCATTGCAGTCCGGCAGGTGTGTGTGCTATACAAGTTAAATGTTGTTTGTGACTAATTAATACTAATTTACAAATGCTATTATTTTTTCTCACGAGAGACAGGTCTATTAACTAGAGACTAAAATATTATCACACAAGTGACGGGTATTTATATTTTTCAGGACTAAATAACCCAAATCACTGATGTTTCCTAATACGAGGACTTAACAGCCTCCCAGTTGCTTAATAAAAACAATCAGTTTGCTTTCAATTAAATTTACTCTGGATAAAATTGCTATCACCAATATTATACAATCTATAGCAAGAAAAGGCATTTGCTAATCCACAATACGATATTTGGTGCACAAAACATGGCGCCCGTTCTGAGTTGCGGACAACAACAGAAACAAGGGACTATGGTTGCTGTAGCAACCTTAGCACAACACAAAATCTTAGCGCGTTCACAACCGCTTGTTGCCGACGCTTAAAGAAATCACAGACACTTTCACGGTAAACTCTTAAGTGGTCGCACGTGGCCGATATTTGCAGTCAGTGCATTAATAATGATGTGCCACCTAGTGGATTGCGCATCAAGTATAGTATCAAAATACGTCTTTGTGTTTGCAATCAAGTAATTGGTAGTAGATTTTGTGGCAGGTTCAACTGAACTAGCCACTGCAGCAGGAGAATGTTATGATATATCACAGATTTGCAGGCCGATTCATCGAATAATTAGCGCGGCGCAAGTGGGCAAAAACGTGCGAATCGCAGTGGAATAGCGAAAATCGCAGTGCAAGTGCGAAAATCGCACGAAAAGCAGCGTACATCGATTCATGGAAGTCCGTGCGCGAGAAAACCAGCGGATGTGCGATAAAAAAGTGCGCGGCGCACGTTGGCGCTCAGGCCATCTAACAGCGTGCGCCAGGTCACAGCGAAAATCGCACAGGCCAGAGCGAAAATCGCACATAGCGCGGAGCACGCAGCAAAAGTAGGCGGAACACGGGCGTGACACTCGGAATGGGGAACAACTTGCCAAAACGCGGGCGTCACGGGGGAAGTACAGGGCACAAGTGCGCGGAACGCCCACACGCTAGCCTACAACACGTATTCATGGAATAGAATAGGGCAAAAAAGCGCACGCTCAAACCAGCGCACAGGCACAAACACGACCGCCACAAGAAAGCAGGCGGTAGCGTCTCTGCGGCTGTAAGAAATGTGCGCCAAAAGGTGCGCCAACAAATAGCACCTATATACTGCCATGATGAATGTCCTATACTGTGGCCCTCCAGGACAAATGACGTGCAAAGGGGTACCCACAAACACGGACCCGCTGACAAAAAATACGTGTGCGTGTATACCGGGGTGCGCGGGAAGTGTCACAGGCGATTTGGCCGGGTACGTGGATTTCAGGGGTGCGCGGGAAGTTCCACATGCGAATGGGCCAGTGCGAGCAGGGTACGTGTATTACATGGGTGCGCGGGAAGTTCCACACGCGATTCCATCAGGGTACGTGTATTTCAGGGGTGCGCGGGAAGTTACACATGCGATAGTCCCAGTGCGAGCAGGGTACGTGTATTTCAGGGGTGCGCGGGAAGTTCCACACGCGAATGGGCCAGTGCGAGCAGGGTACGTGTATTACATGGGTGCGCAGGAAGTTCCACACGCGATTCCATCAGGGTACGTGTATTTCAGGGGTGCGCGGGAAGTTACACACGCGATAGTCCCAGTGCGAGCAGGGTACGTGTATTTCAGGGGTGCGCGGGAAGTACCACACGCGATTGGCCCAGTGCGAGCAGGGTACGTGTATTTCCGGGGTGCGCGGGAAGTTCCACATGCGAATTCTGCAGGGTACGTGCATTTCAGGGGTGCGCGGGAAGTTCCACACGCGAATGGGCCAGTGCGAGCAGGGTACGTGTATTACATGGGTGCGCGGGAAGTTCCACAAGCGATTCCATCAGGGTACGTGTATTTTAGGGGTGCGGGGGAAGTTACACACGCGATAGTCCCAGTGCGAGCAGGGTACGTGTATTTCAGGGGTGCGCGGGAAGTTCCACACGCGATTGGCCCAGTGCGAGCAGTGTACGTGTATTTCAGGGGTGCGCAGGAAGTTCCACAGGCGAATTCTGCAGGGTACGTGCATTTCAGGGGTGCGCGGGAAGTGCCACACGCGATAGTCGCAGTGCGAGCAGGGTACGTGTGTTTCAGGGGTGCGCGGGAAGTTCCACACGCGATTGGCCCAGTGCGAGCAGGGTACGTGTATTACATGGGTGTGCGGGAAGTTCCACACGCGATTCCATCACGGTACGTGTATTTCAGGGGTGCGCGGGAAGTTACACACGCGATAGTCCTAGTGCGAGCAGGGTACGTGTATTTCAGGGGTGCGCGGGAAGTTCCACACGCGATTGGCCCAGTGCGAGCAGGGTACGTGTATTTCAGGGGTGCGCGGGAAGTTCCACACGCGAATTCTGCAGGGTACGTGCATTTCAGGGGTGCACGGGAAGTGCCACACGCGATAGTCCCAGTGCGAGCAGGGTACGTGTATTTCAGGGGTGCGCGGGAAGTTCCACACGCGATTGGCCCAGTGCGAGCAGGGTACGTGTATTTCAGGGGTGCGCGGGAAGTTCCACACGCGAATTCTGCAGGGTACGTGCATATCAGGGGTGCGCGGGAAGTTCCACACGCGAATGGGCCAGTGCGAGCAGGGTACGTGTATTACATGGGTGCGCGGGAAGTTCCACACGCGATTCCATCAGGGTACGTGTATTTCAGGGGTTCTGGGGAGTACTACACGTGAATTGGCCTTGTGGGTCCTCCCAGGTGTACGCTCCACAACCTCCACGGCCCCTGCAGGCAGCCCACACCACGGGGGACTACCCTGCACCCCTGCTCATGTCCCGCAGGCAGCCCATCCACCATGGGCATGCCCCCAGCCAACCCACATGTCACCTTGCACTACTGATCAACAATGCATGTCTCCCACCACCCCCACCCCCCAGCAGTGCAGGGGCAGCCTCCACCAGGCCCCCACTCATGTCTCCCACCACCCCCACCCCCCTGCCACCATGGGCAGCCTCCACCAGGCCCCCACTCATCTCTCCCACCACCCCCACCCCCCAGCAGTGCAGGGGCAGCCTCCAGCAGGCCCCCACCCATGTGTCCCACCACCCCCACCCCCCAGCCACCAGGGGCAGCCTCCACCAGGCCCCCACTCATGTGTCCCACCACCACCACCCCCCAGCCACCAGGGGCAGCCTCCACCAGGCCCCCACTCATGTGTCACACCACCCCCACCCCCCAGCAGTGCAGAGGCAGCCTCCACCAGGCCCCCACTCATGTCTCCCACCACCCCCACCCCCCAGCAGTGCAGGGGCAGCCTCCAGCAGGCCCCCACTCATGTCTCCCACCACCCCCACCCCCCAGCCACCAGGGGCAGCCTCCAGCAGGCACCCACTCATGTCTCCCACCACCCCCACCCCCCAGCAGTGCAGGGGCAGCCTCCAGCAGGCCCCCACTCATGTCTACCACCACCCCCACCCCCCAGCCACCAGGGGCAGCCTCCACCAGGCCCCCACTCATGTGTCCCACCAACCCCACCCTTCAGCCACCAGGGGCAGCCTCCAGCAGGCCCCCACTCATGTCTCCCACCACTCCCACCCCCCAGCAGTGCAGGGGCAGCCTCCAGCAGGCCCCCACTCATGTCTCCCACCACCCCCACCCCCCAGCAGTGCAGGGGCAGCCTCCACCAGGTGCTCACAATCCCCAATCATGTGCGTAGTGGACAGCCTCCACATCCAAAAAGCCCTACCAAGTAACCCATTCACCCACATGGAAATGGAAATCACATGTTACACCCCAAATGTTCATGAAGCTAATGAACCCATGTCCGTCACACACAATGGTTGCAATATAATGGGAAAACACACAACATGACATGCATGAAACCAATGAGATGATACCACACAGTGAGGTATGCTAACAAAATTGTATTAAAAAAAATTAAGAATGCAAAAGAAAGAAAACTAACTACAATGTGAATGAGAACAAAAAACATGCATATCCGTATAAAAAACTACCAAGGGGCCATGAGCCCAACTGAACAAAGGAAACCTACTAAAAAAACCTACCTAAAAATCAACTATATACAAAAAGTGGAGCAGTGTCCGTCGACTCCAAATCATAATTCGAAAGAAAGGAAACCTAAAACTAAATAACTATTTACAAAGGCGGCGGGCTAGTCCAGCGGCTCACTCCATGGTGTCCCGGGCCAGGGCATCATCGAACTCCTGTTCGAGGTCCCGGAGGCGGTCCAGTTCCATGGCCCAGAGGGTCCGCAGGGACGAGGCTGTGTCCTCCTCCAACCCCCTGCGGATTGCCTCGAGGCACTCGGCCCGCCTCAGGGCCCTCCGCATGGAGTTCTCCGCCCTGACCATTGTGAGCCGCGCCTCTTTCGCCCGGCGCCGCTCCGCACCTATGGCGTGGCCCAACCGCTGCCACACGGAAGACACTCTCTGTCCTGGGTCCCCCTGCCCTCCGGCCGATGGCCGCCCCTCCGATGTTGAAAGCCCCGAGCCTTCATGGCTCCCAACATGTTGCTGCCGCTGCTGCTCTGCCTCTGCCCGTGCAATGCCTCCTGCTGCCTGCACATCCTCCGCCGGCTGGGGTGCACTTGTTGATGTGGCCACCCCTGCTGGACCTCCGACTCCCGACTGCGGCAGGGATGCCTCCTCCACCAGCGTGGCCGCACCGTCAGAGGCAGCTCCACAGGGCACCCAGGTGACTGATGGGTGGGAAGATGGCACAGAGGATGACTGGCGCGTAGGGGGTCCAGTTGAGGAGGGGGTCGGAGCCAGCCCCATCAGACGGAGGAATCCGGCCTGGGTGACCTGTCCCAGCAGGCTGATGTGGTCAACAAGCCATTCGAGATGACGTGCAGTCTCTCCATGAAAAGACTGCAGGTCACCTCGCATGGCCCGTTGACGCAACGCCACACCAGCCAGGACAGGCTCAACCCAGACCTGGATGGCCACGTCCGCAGGCAGAGGAAGGCCAGTTGACGTCAGCTCATCCCCTGCCTGAAAACGGGTCAGGACGTAGGCATCCCTGCTGGTGCAAGATGATGCAGGGACAGGATCGGGAACAGGATTGCACACAGGCACCTCCGCGGCCGCCTGTGCTGCCTCCTGTCCCTGGTCCTGCACTACACCACTAGCACCAGTGGGATCCCCACCTCCAGACCCCGTCTCTGGTGCTTGCGCGGCCCCCTCCTGAACCAAACCCCCCACCAACCTGGATGACTCCGTGCCATCTTCCCCTGTTGGGCCCTGTGGGGTCCCAGCTGCCCCTTCTGCTGCCGAGGAGTCCAACTGCAACCTCCGCCTCTTGGACCTCCCCCCGGCAGCTGCGGCCTGGGACGCGGCACCGGACTCCTCACTCCCCGACGAGATGACAACACGGGAGGGGAGCCGGGCCTTGCGTCTCCGGCTGGCGGTCGGATCCCCGCCGCTGTGCTCCACAGCACCTTCTCCGCCCTCTTCATCAGTTGACGCTGCAGACAGGGAGAAACAAAACACAGGCATCAGGGCACTGTACAATGGACACATACACGCATGACAGTTGCACATGAGTGGCATTGGCAAACCTCAGACATGTCATCACAATCCCTAACACACATGTCATTGCAACTGGCACACATGAGCCATACCACAGCCATTTTGCAACTGCCACCACCATCCCTACACATACAACAGCATCAGCAGCCAACGGGGAGCCAGACATCACATGCAACACAGGAAGTACACCACACATGTACACACACCACCACACTTGCATGCATGTCTACACCTCTGCCAAGTGTCGCACTGTTCAGACGGGCATCCATGTCACATCTGCCAATCAGGCTTCCACATACCGCTGTCACATGCATCCATGTAGCATCACTGTTGCACCCTTGACAAATACACACACATGCACATGTACACAGTGCTCATACATGCAGCTGAAAACAACATACATGCCTGACATCACGGACATGTCTACTTACATACACATTCATCCAAACATGTGTGCACGCACAACTGCATTTGCCATGCAAGCCCACACACACAAGCACCATCCATGTCTCACACATTACAGCCCTCGCATGTGTCAGCCCCACGGCCCTGTACACCCCCACCCATACTCGACCCCATACAAACAGATGTGCAACCGGCACAATGGCGAATGATCACCACACGCCCTGCTCACAACCAGGATGCATGTACACTCACCGCTCGACTCCAGACGGGTCTGCTTCTCTAGGGCCTGGACGTGGAGCGCTGGGGATATGCGTTCCAGGACCCCCATCTGTTCTTCCGACAAGTGGCCCCGGCGCCCCTTGCCATCCGCTGCCTTCAAGAGGCGCCGGGCCTTGTTCAGGGTCCTGGACCTGAAGTCCTCCCAGCGCTTCCTGACATGTTGTAAGTCCCGGACTGCCACCCCCTCCGCGTTGATGGCAGTCACGATGTCAGTCCAGATCCGAGTCCGTCCTTCCTTGTCGGCGCGGGAACTTCCAAAGAGGGCATCATACTGCCCCAGGACTTGCTCCACCAGGACACCAACTTCGGTGGCACTGAAGCTGGTGCCCCTCTGCCTCTCTGGCCGGGGGTTGTCAGTGGTCACAGATGGTGTATGCCCCGACATGACAACCCCAGAGGCAGGAGTGTGTGGGCAACTGGGTCCTGGGGCTGGGCTGTGGAGCGATGGAATTCCAGTCGGGAGTCTTCGGTTCCAGCAGGGGTGGTCACATCAACAGCACCCCTGGCTGATGTGCAGGCAGCAAATGGCAGTGCACGTGGCCAGCAGGCAGTCAGGCAGCAGCAGATGGCAGGTGGGAGCGTGCTCGGGGCTCTGGGGGGCAGTAGTTCGGCCTTCTGGGCAGGAGCGTGGTCTTCCGTGTGCTTACGCGTGGCCAGCTTGGTACGGAGTGATTTGGCACGTGAAAATCCTGCACGTCAGCGTGAAAACCGAGGAAAGGCCCTTAGCGCGTAAGCGCGTCAGCACGCATACGCGAATCCATTGGACCAAAGGCCCTCAGCGCGTAAGCGCGTCTGTGACGTGACCCGCACGGGTGTTTCCCACACACCACGTGATGACAGAGCACACGTGGAAAGACTGCACGTCAGAGTCTCATCGCGTGTAATTGGACAGCACGTCAGAGTCTCATCGCGTGTAATTGGAGAAAAGTGCGTGTACACGCGATTGGCCTATGTACGTGTATATCAGGTGTGCGCGGACACTTACACACGCAAGTACGTCAGCGCACCTGTATCCCGGTGTGCGCGCCAATTTCCACACGCTATTGTACTGGCCACTGGATTGGAGGGGTGCGCGGGTCACGCTAATTTACGCGCTAACAAAATAACTAGCTCAGACCCAGGATGAACATACCGTTCCTAGCAGCAGTGGGCGTGGCCTACCAAAGGAGGAGGAGGAGGATAGTCAGGGCCAGAATATTCACACCCAGAACCAGACTTTTCGGGATGCCTGATGACCAGGTGCATGGGAGGTACAGGTTTCCACCACACATCATACTGGACCTGGTGAGTGAGTGGGAGGACGACCTCACATCACCCACCCTGTGCTCCCAAGCACTCAGCCCCCTGGAGAAGGTCCTCAATGTACTGCACTTCTTAGCCACTGGATCATTTCAGCGGACAAGTGCCATTGTGGGTGGTGTATCACAGGCCACCTAGTCACGCTGCCTACACCAGGTCTTGAACATCATCACTGCACGCCCATCAGTCCGCAGGCACATATACCTGCCCAGAACCCCTGCAGAAAGGCATGCTGCCGCCCTGGATTTCTACGCTGTGGCACAATTCCCCAAAGTGCTAGGTGCCATTGACTGCACCCATGTGGCTCTACGTCCCCCCAGGGCATCTGAGCACATCTATAGGAACCGCAAGCACTGGCATTCCATCAACATGCAGGTAGTATGTAATGCCAAGGGAATCATCACCTCACTATATGCCAACTATCCTGGGTCAACCCACGACAGCTTCATTTACCGAATGTCCACCCTAAGCCGGGACCTAGAAGCTGGCCGGCAAGGCGATACATGGCTGCTTGGTGAGTATGAATGCCACTGCACATGCATGCATGTCAGATACTGAGCAAGGTCACAACCCCACCAATGATACCAATCACCACCTCCACAGGGGAAAGTGCCTACCCTCTCAGCCCCCACATGATGACGCCAATTCGGAACCCCACCACGCCACCCCAGGTAAGATATAACGCAGCCCACATTACAACCCGGGGCATAGTGGAGCGCACATTTGGAGTGCTGAAGTCACGCTTTCGCTCCCTTGACCGTTCTGGCGGGCAGCTGTTGTACGCTCCCCCAGTAGTGTGCAGGATCATAGTGGCAGCATGTGTCCTGCACAACGTTGCAACACACCGGGGCCTGGCCGTGGACATGGTGGTGCCCCCCCATCCCCAACCACATGCACAGCCGCTGGGCATGGGAGGGGAAAGGGCACGGGGGGAGGCAGCCCGTACACAGCTAGTGGCTAATTACTTCACATAGAAATCACACCCCTGTGGAGTGCACACTGCCCTGGCACATTCCATCTGACAATCAATGATGACTCAACCTGACACTGATCCTGAATGTCTGGAGAAAGAACCGTGAAAACCATATCAGCCTACGAATGTTCACCTGGAAGTGTCACGATGTGTGCATCCCTACCCACACTGACACCACCAATGCAGTTTTGTGAAGTTACACATTCAAGCAGCTGAAATGAATACCCACTTGCAAAATGCAACAAGAGGACAGTGCCATGTCAGCCAACCCATCCCCAGCACCGCCACACGGCACACTGTGCCATGTCATGCTATTTGCACGTAAACAAAGTAATCCCCACAAAATGACACTAGTGTCACAATGTACAGTGTCCCTATTAGAAACTTGCAACACCTGAAATGCTCACAGTAATGCCGGACCAACAACAAACTTGAGCACGTACTACCATTAACATGACATCACTAATGTATAATATTAGTAGTCTCACCACCTGGAAATGCCTGCACTCCCACCACTACCAACTGTGCAGTGTTGGCGCCTGTAGAGTTGTAGGTGCACTGCTGCCAACATGGACCACATCTCCAGACTAGAGGTCCTTGTGTAGACATGAGGAAGGGACCTGCAAATTGGGAGGTAGACACAGAAGATGAGTTACACATCAATGCAACATGCAGTGTACAACACAACAGCAATATGCACTAGGAATGTATACACAGTATTGACTACAGACTGCCCACACAGCTCATGGGAGTCCAACGTCACTGTGTAATTCACTGTCACTTGGGCACACCCTTTGCAAGCCCATGGAAACGGGAAGCAGGAGGGGTGTGTGTGACTCATACCCAAGCATCTGAACCAAATACATTACAAGCCTGCATGTGCCAAGCCACAATGCAGCGTATGCCCACAGGAACCACGGAAGCCAACAAATCGTCCCAAAAAAATTGGGAATAAAAGAAATAAAAATAAAAATAAAAAAAAATAAAAATGAAAATCAAAAATGGCCATTGAAGGGCCCGGGGGGGTTGGGGAGGCCACCCAGGAGGTCCGAGGACAGGATGCACACCAGAACCCACCTGCGTGGATACTGGGAAAAAAAAACACCTCCATGGGCTCATGGCCCACACGGCTACCCTATTGTGGGAGTATCACTGCTGTCGCTATTATCACCCTGTGCAGCTGCATCCGGAGGTGGTTGCACTATGGGAGGCAGCCCACGCAAGGCCCTAGTCTGCTCCTCCATGGCTGCAAGCATGCGGGTGTGGTAGGTCTGGTTCTGGAGGATGAGTGTGCGGAGGTCCCCATGCAACAACTCACGGGATGCCCGGACCTCCGCCCTCGTTGCCTGCATCTCAGCTGAGAGCGTACGGGTGAGACGCTCCAGCTGCTGTTCTGTCCTTTGGTGTGTAGAAGCCTCAAGCTCAACAAGAGTCGTCCTGAGGTGAAGGAGCTCCTGCCTCAGGGCTTCCCTGTGGCCCTGGGACTCAATGGAGATGGCCTCCTGCAGAGTCGCCAGTGCCGCCCGCCTGTCCCTGTTGGACCCCAACATGTCCTCCCTGTGTGACTGCCAGATGGTGTCGGTTGCCTGCTCTAGTCGCTCCATCAGCCTTTCAGGGGGGACAATGGAAGGGGCCACCCTATCCATGGCCTGAGCCATCATCTCGGATGATGCTGCCTGTTGGGTTGCCATACCGTAATTGGATTGCTCCCAGGCAGTATTGCCAGGTGCCGTACGGCCACCACGTCGGCGGGCACCACACCTGTCTGGGGCAAGGCGAACTGCGCCTTGCTGTTCCGACACTGCCTGAGGCTGCAGGACTGCATTCCCCCTCTGATCTGCTGGCCCAGGAACAGGATCAGATGTCGCAGAGTGTGACCCTGCATCCGTAACCACCAAAGGCGTAGCTGCCAACACTGACATCCCCATTGAGGGTTCTGACCCTGGAGCAGGTGGGTGAGACAGAACAGAATCCCTCCCTGGAACACTCACCTGCGACGGCACATAGGTCTCATCCGAATCAACACCTGAGTACAGCTCGGGGGAGGTGCAGCCAGAGACACCCCTTGAGAGCAGGACCTGCAGCACTTGTGGGTTCTCACCCACCACCACACCACGTCCCTCACTGGTGGTTGGTCGGCCCTCGGGCCCCTCCTGGGTCAGCACCATCTCCACAACCCCAGCAGTATCAGGTGCGTCTTCCCCTGCAAAGACATAAAAACAAAGAAATGGAAACAGGCATTAGCACCATGGCACACAATGAGGGCTGAGAAGCAAGAGAAACAGTACTTGTTTGACACATGTCCCACATGACTAAAACCCTCCCATGCATGCACCCTCACTGCGTATGAAGGGCAGGCAAATGGCACACACTGATGACACCAAGATTGAAGATGAACACATTTTCTGCATGCTGCCTGGCAGTGGCATCACACATTGGCCTGTGATTGGCAGGTGAAACACACATGCCATCACACAGATGGCATGTACCATTGCTATTGAGTGAAGATGGAGAGGAGGTCAGCACCTATGCATACTGTCCAGTTCCCGCATGTAATAGCTTTTCTAATTCTAACAGGTCAGATTCTTCACCTGGAGCTGCCAGTCCGAAATGGTGCAATTGCACAGGGACATGTTTGAATAAATGATATCCAGGTAACAAAGTCACGCAACTTTACCATAGCCATGTCAGACATGTGACTAGAGGACTGTGACATGCCTAGTAAAAGTGGTGGAATGGAAAATATCTGACTAAATGAACAGTGCTAAATTTTGCAACAATGTTGTGGCAAGGTGACACTTCAAGGGCAACTGGCGTGCAGTTGGACTACATGTCTACTGTTGGCAGAAGGGATACAGCTATGGCCAAATGCAGCGGCGCAGGATGTATTGCATGAAGCACATGGATGACCCATACGACTCAGGTGCACACACTCTCACCTGGCACATAAACAGAAGCCCTCACACACACCATGCACATGGATGACACACACATGCATGTGCACTCACCGGACAATGCCTCGTAATCAGGGAGATCTCCCACGCCTTGGATCTGTTCCTCCGTGACGTAGGTCACAGCGACTGACTCATGTGGAGTGAGTTCCATGTCTACTACTGGAGACCCACCTCCAGTCACTAGAGTTGCGGCATGACTTGAGACCAGCTTACTCTTTGCCCTGCGCTTTAGGTCATTCCAGCGCTTATAGCAATCATTGACTGTGCGCCTCACGATTCCAAGGGAACTTACGATGTCCGCAACGGTCTGCCAGTGTGCCTGGCGTTGTGCAGGTGTGGTCTTGGATCCTGCAACAATGACCATCTCGTTGTCATGTGCGGACACATACTCGACAAGTGCATTCAGTTCGTCATCCGTGAAGCTGGGCTTCCTGGACGGGCCGGACTGTGTAGCCGTGTCTGGGGCATCAGCCTGTGCCGGACGAGCACTCTTCCTCTTCCGCTTGGAAGGTGGTGGTGATCCTGAGTGTCCTGCGCTGCTCTGGACACTAGGGGCAGGAGCCCTGGTGGACTCTGTATCAGGAGTGTGGGATTGCACACTCAGCATGGGAGTTGGTGCAGGCATTGGCTCTAGTGTGATGGTGTCAGGGGAATATCAGCAGCATGGACTAGGACCGACACTGGCCTGGCTGGGTGTGTGAGGGCTGTGGTGGATGGAGCCGCAGCTGCCCCTGCAGCCTCTCCGCCCTGCCTATTTGGTGCAGCAGATGACCTTGCTGCCCCAGATGTACGTGGCATGGTGACATCAACGTGCACAAGCGCACGTGTCATAGGCCTGCTGACCTGGAAGTCAGCCATGGAGTCAGCCAGGTCTGGTGCCACAATGGGCTGGTCCAACAAGGGCTGAGCATGGATGGTGTCAGCCACATCAGCCTCAACGGGAGGGGGGGGATTATGGGTGCCCTTGACTGGTCCTCCACACATGGGGGGACAGGCTCACCCTGCAAGTAACGACCACGTCCCCTACCGGATCCACCACGGCCACCACTTGTGGCTCTTCCACCTTTGCCACCCTTACGTAATCCTCACCTCCCAACCATGGCACTGATGTTGATGTGCGTATGGGAGTGGCTGTCAAATATTGTCCTGGGCAATTGGGGGTCAAAGAGGTTGGGTACCAGATGGTAATTGTACCCTAGTGCTCTTGCAACGCTGATTGTAACCCCTGGGGAAAGATGACGGGTCACGCTACGCACAGGAGCCCCAAAAAAGGGAGATGGCGTGCACGCAACCCCTCCTAGACCACGTGTGCAGAAAGAAAAACCTGCACTACGCTGTGGCACCCAGTAACACAAGAATGAACGTATGCGTGTCACACGCAGCCTAGAATGACCTCTGAAGGGGTAGGCTACACTCGGGGCAAGCACAGATGTTAGATACGTGCGTGACTCACCGTCTGCCAGGTAAAAGAGCGTGAAAAAGGAGCGCGTTTGGTTGGCAACACCCCCGCCCAAAGAAGATTTGAACGCTGTCTGAGGAGACAGGATAACAGTAGAAGGGAACACTGTTCGAGGGAACAGGTCCAGGTAAAGCAGTAAAAGAGAAAAAAGAGACAAATCTGTCAGAGGTAACAGGGAATACGAACTTGAAACGCCGTGAAGTAAATCGCGTGTGAACCGACAAGAAGTACAGAATTCACCCAATCGCTCTCCACGAAAAGCACGTACAAGGAAATGGTGTTCTACGCGTACCTTTTATACAGGCCCACACGTCCAACGTCACTTACACGGCGTGTACGCGCTAGGGCCATTTCCACCAATTACACGCTTTGTGACTTATGCGTGTACGGCCATTTCCACCAATTACACGCTTTGTGACTTATGCGTGTACGGCCATTTCCACCAATTACACGCTTTGTGACTTCTGCGTGTACGCCCATTTCCACCAATTACACGCTTTGTCACTTCTGCGTGTACGGCCATTTCCACCAATCACACGCGATGAGACTCTGACGTGCAGTCTTTCCACGTGTGCTCTGTCATCACGTGCTGTGTGGGAAACACCTGTGCGGGTCACGTCACAGACGCGCTTACGCGCTGAGGGCCTTTGGTCCAATAGAATCGCGTATGCGTGCTGACGCGCTTACGCGCTAAGGGCCTTTCCTCGGTTTTCACGCTGACGTGCAGGATTTTCACGTGCCAAATCACTCCGTACCAAGCTGGCCACGCGTAAGCACACGGAAGACCACGCTCCTGCCCAGAAGGCCGAACTACTGCCCCCCAGAGCCCCGAGCACGCTCCCACCTGCTATCTGCTGCTGCCTGACTGCCTGCTGCCCACGTGCACTGCCATTTGCTGCCTGCACATCAGCCAGGGGTGCTGTTGCTGTGACCACCCCTGCTGGAACCGAAGACTCCCGACTGGAATTCCATCGCTCCACAGCCCAGCCCCAGGACCCAGTTGCCCACCCACTCCTGCCTCTGGGGTTGTCATGTCGGGGCAAACACCATCTGTGACCACTGACAACCCCCGGCCAGAGAGGCAGAGGGGCACCAGCTTCAGTGCCACCGAAGTTGGTGTCCTGGTGGAGCAAGTCCTGATGCCCTCTTTGGAAGTTCCCGCGCCAACAAGGAAGGACGGACTCGGATCTGGACTGACATCGTGACTGCCATCAACGCGGAGGGGGTGGCAGTCCAGGACTTACAACATGTCAGGAAGCGCTGGGAGGACTTCAGGTCCAGGACCCTGAACAAGGCCCGGCGCCTCTTGAAGGCAGCGTATGCCAAGGGGCGCCGGGGCCACTTGTCCGAAGAACAGATGGGGGTCCTGGAACGCATATCCCCAGCGCTCCACGTCCAGGTCCTAGAGAAGCAGACCCGTCTGGAGTCGAGCGGTGAGTGTACATGCATCCTGGTTGTGAGCAGTGCGTGTGGTGATCATTCTCCATTGTGCCGGTTGCACATCTGTTTGTATGGGGTCGAGTATGGGTGGGGGTGTACAGGGCCGTGGGGCTGACACATGCGAGGGCTGTAATGTGTGAGACATGGATGGTGCTTGTGTGTGTGGGCTTGCATGGCAAATGCAGTTGTGCGTGCACACATGTTTGGATGAATGTGTATGTAAGTAGACATGTCCGTGATGTCAGGCATGTATGTTGTTTTCGGCTGCATGTATGAGCACTGTGTACATGTGCATGTGTGTGTATTTGACAAGGGGGCAACAGTGATGCAACATGGATGCATGTGACAGCGGTATGTGGAAGCCTGATTGACAGATGTGACATGGATGCCCGTCTGAACAGTGCGACACTTGGCAGAGGTGTAGACATGCATGCAAGTGTGTTGGTGTGTGTACATGTGTGGTACACTTCCTGTGTTGCATGTGATGTCTGGCTCCCCTTTGGCTGCTGATGCTGTTGTATGTGTAGGGATGGTGCTGGCAGTTGCGATATGGCTGTGGTATGGCTCATGTGTGCCAGTTGCAATGACATGTGTGTTGGGGATTGTGATGACATGTCTGAGGTTTGCCAATGCTACTCATGTGCAACTGTCATGCGTGTATGTGTCCATTGTACAGTGCCCTGATGCCTGTGTTTTGTTTCTCCCTGTCTGCAGCGTCAACTGATGAAGAGGGCGGAGAAGGTGCTGTGGAGCACAGCGGCGGGGATCCGACCGCCAGCCGGAGACGCAAGGCCCGGCTCCCCTCCCGTGTTGTCATCTCGTCGGGGAGTGAGGAGTCCGGTGCCGCGTCCCAGGCCGCAGCTGCCGGGGGGAGGTCCAAGAGGCGGAGGTTGCAGTTGGACTCCTCGGCAGCAGAAGGGGCAGCTGGGACCCCACAGGGCCCAACAGCGGAAGATGGCACAGAGTCATCCCGGTTGGTGGGGGGTTTGGTGGAGGAGGGGCCGCGCACGCACCAGAGATGGGGTCTGGAGGTGGGGATCCCACTGGTGCTAGTGGTGCAGTGCAGGACCAGGGACAGGAGGCAGCACAGGCGGCCGTGGAGGTGCCTGTGTGCAATCCTGTCCCCAATCCTGTCCCTGCATCATCTTGCACCAGCTGGGATGCCTACGTCCAGACCCGTTTTCAGGCAGGGGATGAGCTGACGTCCACTGGCCTTCCTCTGCCTGTGGACGTGGCCATCCAGGTCCGGGTTGAGCCTGTCCTGGCTGGTGTGGCGTTGCGTCAATGGGCCATGCGAGGTGACCTGCAGTCTTTTCATGGAGAGACTGCACGTCATCTCGAATGGCTCGTTGACCACGTCAGCCTGCTGGGACAGGTCACCCAGGCCGGATTCCGCTGTCTGATGGGGCTTGCTCCGACCCCCTCCTCAAGTGGACCCCCTACGCGCTAGTCGTCCTCTGTGCCATCTTCCCACCCATCAGTCACCTGGGTGCCCTGTGGAGCTGCCTCTGACGATGCGGCCGGGCTGGTGGAGGAGGCATCCCTGCCACAGTCGGGAGTCGGAGGTCCAGCAGGGGTGGCCACATCAACAAGTGCACCCCAGCCGGCGGAGGATGTGCAGGCAGCAGGAGGCAGTGCATGGGCAGAGGCAGAGCAGCAGCAGCAGCAACATGGTGGGAGACATGAAGGCTCGGGGCTTTCGACATCGGAGGGGCAGGCATTGGCCGGAGGGCAGGGGGACCCAGGACAGAGAGTGTCTTCCGTGTGGCAGCGGTTGAGCCACGCCATAGGTGCGGAGCGGCGGCGGGCGAAGAGGCGCGGCTCACAATGGTCAGGGCGGAGAACTCCATGTGGAGGGCCCTGAGGCGGGCCGAGTGCCTCGAGGCAATCCGCAGGGGGTTGGAGGAGGACACAGCGTCGTCCCTGCGGACCCTCGGGGCCATGGAACTGGACCGCCTCCGGGACATCGAACAGGAGTTCGATGATGCCCTGGCCCGGGACACCACAGAGTGAGCCGCTGGACTTGCCCGCCGCCTTTGTATATAGTTCTTTAGTTTTAGGTTTCCTTTCGTTCTTATTATGATTTGGAGTCGACGGACACTGCTCCACTTTTTGTATATAGTTGATATTTAGGTAGGTTTTTTAGGAGGTTTCCTTAGTTCAGTTGGGCTCATGGACCCTTGTTATTTTTGTACATAGTTCTTTGTTGCATGGAGAATTTTTTACATTTGACTTTGGACAAAATTTTTTAGGATTTGGATTTCCAGTTTTGTGTTTTTATGCGGAGATGCAGCTTATTTTTTCACATTTACATTGTAGTTAGTTTTCTTTCTTTAGCATTCTTTATTTTTTTCAATACAATTTTGTTGCCATAGTTCACTGTGTGGTATCATCTCATTGGTTTCATGCATGTCATGTTGTGTGTTTTCCCATTCAATTGCAAAAAATGTGTGTGACGGACATGGGTTCATTAGCTTCATGAACATTGGGGCTGTAACATGTGATTTCCATTTCCATGTGGGTGAATGGGTTACTTGGTAGGGCTTTTTGGCTGTGGAGGCTGACCATTACGCACATGATTGGGGATTGTGAGGACCTGGTGGGGGCTGCACATGGTGGCAGGGGGGTGGGGGTTGTGGGAGACATGAGTGGGGGCCTGGTGGAGGGTGACCCTGCACTGCCGGGGGGTGGGGGTGGTGGGAGACATGAGTGGGGGCCTGGTGGGGGCTGCCCATGGTGGCAGGGGGGTGGGGGTGGTGGGAGACATGAGTGGGGGCCTGATGGAGGGTGACCCTGGATGCTGGGGGGTGGGGGTGGTGGGAGACATGAGTGGGGGCCTGGTGGAGGCTGCCCCTGCACTGCCGGGGGGTGGGGGTGGTGGGAGACATGAGTGGGGGCCTGGTGGGGGCTGCCCATGGTGGCAGGGGGGTGGGGGTGGTGGGAGACATGAGTGGGGGCCTGGTGGAGGGTGACCCTGGATGCTGGGGGGTGGGGGTGGTGGGAGACATGAGTGGGGGCCTGGTGGAGGGTGACCCTGGATGCTGGGGGGTGGGGGTGGTGGGAGACATGAGTGGGGGCCTGGTGGGGGCTGCCCATGGTGGCAGGGGGGTGGGGGTGGTGGGAGACATGAGTGGGGGCCTGGTGGAGGGTGACCCTAACTGCCGGGGGGTGGGGGTGGTGGGAGACATGAGTGGGGGCCTGGTGGAGGGTGACCCTGCACTGCCGGGGGGTGGGGGTGGTGGGAGACATGAGTGGGGGCCTGGTGGAGGGTGACCCTGCACTGCCGGGGGGTGGGGGTGGTGGAAGACATGAGTGGGGGCCTGGTGGGGGCTGCCCATGGTGGCAGGGGGGTGGGGGTGGTGGGAGACATGAGTGGGGGCCTGGTGGAGGCTGCCCCTGCACTGCCGGGGGGTGGGGGTGGTGGGAGACATGAGTGGGGGCCTGGTGGGGGCTGCCCATGGTGGCAGGGGGGTGGGGGTGATGGGGGACATGAGTGGGGGCCTGGTGGAGAGTGACCCTGCACTGCCGGGGGGTTGGGGTGGTGGGAGACATGAGTGGGGGCCCGGTGGGGGCTGCCCATGGTGGCAGGGGGGTGGGGGTGGTGGGAGACATGAGTGGGGGCCTGGTGGAGGGTGACCCTGGATGCTGGGGGGTGGGGGTGGTGAGAGACATGAGTGGGGGCCTGGTGGAGGCTGCCCCTGCACTGCCGGGAGGTGGGGGTGGTGGGAGACATGGTGGGGGCCTGGTGGGGGCTGCCCATGGTGGCAGGGGGGTGGGGGTGGTGGGAGACATGAGTGGGGGCCTGGTGGAGGGTGACCCTGCACTGCCGGGGGGTGGGGGTGGTGGGAGACATGAGTGGGGGCCTGGTGGAGGGTGACCCTGCACTGCCGGGGGGTGGGGGTGGTGGGAGACATGAGTGGGGGCCTGGTGGAAGGTGACCCTGCACTGCCGGGGGGTGGGGGTGGTGGGAGACATGAGTGGGGGCCTGGTGGGGGCTGCCCATGGTGGCAGGGGGGTGGGGGTGGTGGGAGACATGAGTGGGGGCCTGGTGGAGGGTGACCCTGGATGCTGGGGGGTGGGGGTGCAGGGGGACATGAGTGGGGGCCTGGTGGAGGCTGACCCTGCACTGCCGGGGGGTGGGGGTGGTGGGAGACATGAGTGGGGGCCTGGTGGAGGGTGACCCTGCACTGCCGGCGGGTGGGGGTGGTGGGAGACATGAGCGGGGGCCTGGTGGAGGCTGCCCATGGTGGCTAGGGGGTGGGGGTGGTGGGAGACATGAGTGTGGGCCTGGTGGAGGCTGCCCCTGCACTGCCGGGGGGTGGGGGTGGTGGGAGACATGAGTGGGGGCCTGGTGGGGGCTGCCCATGGTGGCAGGGGGGTGGGGGTGGTGGGAGACATGAGTGGGGGCCTGGTGGAGGGTGACCCTGCACTGCCGGGGGGTGGGGGTGGTGGGAGACATGAGTGGGGGCCTGGTGGAGGTTGACCCTGCACTGCCGGGGGGTGGGGGTGGTGGGAGACATGAGTGGGGGCCTCGTGGGGGCTGCCCATGGTGGCAGGGGGGTGGGGGTGGTGGGAGACATGAGTGGGGGCCTGGTGGAGGGTGACCCTGGATGCTGGGGGGTGGGGGTGCAGGGGGACATGAGTGGGGGCCTGGTGGAGGGTGACCCTGCACTGCCGGGGGGTGGGGGTGTTGGGAGACATGAGTGGGGGCCTGGTGGAGGGTGACCCTGCACTGCCGGGGGGTGGGGGTGGTGGGAGACATGAGTGGGGGCCTGGTGGAGGCTGCCCATGGTGGCTGGGGGGTGGGGGTGGTGGGAGACATGAGTGTGGGCCTGGTGGAGGGTGACCCTGGATGCTGGGGGGTGGGGGTGCAGGGGGACATGAGTGGGGGCCTGGTGGAGGCTGCCCCTGCACTGCTGGGGGGTGGGGGTGGTGGGAGACATGCATTGTTGATCAGTAGTGCAAGGTGACATGTGGGTTGGCTGGGGGGCATGCCCATGGTGAATGGGCTGCCTGCGGGACATGGGCAGGGGTGCAGGGTAGTCCCCCGTGGTGTGGGCTGCCTGCAGGGGCCGTGGAGGTTGTGGAGCGTACACCTGGGAGGACCCACACGGCCAATTCACGTGTAGTACTCCCCAGAACCCCTGAAATACACATTCCCTGCTGGTATCGCGTGTGGAACTTCCCGCGCACCCCTGAAATACACGTACCCTGCTCGCACTGGGACTATCGCGTGTGGAACTTCCCGCGCACCCCTGAAATACACGTACCCTGCTCGCACTGGGACTATCGCGTGTGGAACTTCCCGCGCACCCCTGAAATACACATACCCTGCTCGCACTGGGACAATCGCGTGTGCAACTTCACGCGAACCCCTGTAATACACGTTGCACGCTCCCCCAGGCCCGATCACGTGAGAAAGTTCACGCGAACCCCTGAAATACACGTAGCCCGCTCCCCCAGGCCCGATCGCGTGAGGAAGTTCACGCGAACCCCTGTAATACACATAGCCCGCTCCCCCAGGCCCGATCGCGTGAAAAAATTCACGCGAACCCCTGAAATACACGTAGCCCGCTCCCCCAGGCCCGATCGCGTGAGAAAGTTCACGCGAACCCCTGTAATACACGTAGCACGCTCCCCCAGGCCCGATCGCGTGAGAAACTTCATGCGAACCCCTGAAATACACGTACCCTGCTGAAATCGCGTGTGGAACCTCCCGCGCACCCCTGAAATTCACATACCTTGCTCGCACTGGCCCAATCGCGTGTGGAACTTCCCGCACACCCCTGAAATACACGTTCCCCGTTTGGCGTTTGCTGTTTGCCAGCCCAGTGAACTGGTCCAGGGTTAGCGCAGCCCTTTGCGATGATTTAGCTATTTTGATGGCTTTTCCTTGCGCGAGGGGGCGTTCTTCGGGGCGTTACTGGCGCTGCTGCAGGGTCGCTGCGATTCTCTGCGCCACGGCTGGTTTGGGAGCCTAAAATCCATGAATACGCTGTGCGCGGAAATCGGTTTTAGCGCACGTGCCTGGCGCAGACAATCGCACGCGGACACTCTGCGCCAGCCGCTTGCGACACTTTTCTGCGAAATTCTATGAATTACCCTCTTGAGATGCACGTAACATAGCTTAACTGTTGATGTGTCCTACCAATGCGCAGAGACAGCCATACACGGTGCCAAATATTGCATATTGGATTCAAAGCCGTTAACTGCTCTAAAATCAAACCTAAAAATGATGAAAGAGGAGACTGAATCATGGCAATTTTTAAAACCGCTCAGTTGCAAACATTAGCAGTCAACAAAACGAACCGCATAAACAACGTGTACATGTTCAAATGACATTACTCGTAATATACTTTCCGTAGGTGGGATTTAAGATGTTATTTGTGCAACTACTTGAATTCTAAATTCAACAGAAAAGACACACCTACTGGGTAAGGAATATCCCTCTACCTTAACTGACTGTGCATTAAAATAAGGATAATCAACCAACACCCCTCTGCTCATGACTAATATGTATAATCTGTGTTCTTTTTATTTCTCCCAATTATTGCTTTTCTTTTCTGTATCCCTAAAACATCCACCTCCTATAGCCCCCCCAAATCTCTTTGTTATAAATGCATATTTACTAACAAATTGCAAAATGTTATTCTATTATTTTTGATGTCACTTGTTTCATTATTTGGTTCTTACTTTGCACACATCTTTGCTATTTATGTTGTTATACTTTACTTTGTGATTCGAAAATATTTACAGCCCTGATTGAAAAAGGCAAAGAAGTTGCCAAAACACCTGTCTCACAAAGGGCATAAAATACATTTTGATACAAATATACCTTGTGTTGAATATTTATTAATGGCGCTGCCACCTATGTGAAGAAGGATTTTGTCTGTCTTCCAATCGGTTTCTTTGATTAATGTCAAGACTCGCCAAACCATGAGAACAAATCTATATAATAAAAAAAACATTCTCTTTCCTGAGAGTTCTCTCTACTCCACTCACCTCCTGAGACCATTTCTGTAATCATCTCCGACCATTATAGATGCTCAGATGCACTAACAAACTGTTAGGGTGTGCTGGTCCCTCTCCTTTTCGTGCTACAAAATACTGCTTGGGCACAACCCTTACAACCACTGTAAAACAACCGCTACGCCTCTTTACTCTATTTGGAGACTGATGTAAACCAAATGTTCTATTGTTCTACTTGTTCACTATCAGGATACAGCGGGGGTGTACTTGTATCCTGGTCACCTTATTGTGGCTTTAGTTTGGCTGCTGGTGACTTGTTATTTGGAATTTGTCATACTCATACCATTGTTTCTCTGCATCCCAAAGTTTCAAGAAGAGCTTTACTTTCTGAATAAAGGTTTTTGCTGAAGATGTAAAGCTATTATTGGGGTTTGCTGCATTTGTCTCAATTCCAGTGCAAATTAAGTACATTTGCAATTTGTCAGGGGGAATCAACTGTTTTCCCTGCCACCTTGATGGCTTCTGAATATGCCTCTGCTTCAAACGTAGTTATGTAGTTTGCTGCTGACCAGGGATTGACATTATCCTTTGGGTTGTGGGGACATCTAAGGCTTCTGTGACCATGGTTTGAAGTGGTAGGCCCTGCATGGAACCTCAGAACCCTCACAGAAGTGAATGGTGTTTCTGGCGATCTGTCGAGTATTTACATTTTTCATGCAATCCCAGTGTACCGCAAAAAAGTAGTGGAACTTTGGTCTCAGCAGGGAAGAGGGTGGGTGGAAGCATAGTACAACACGTGACAATGTGTTACTGCCTGGCCATTGCGGTAGTCTAAGTGACTACTAATTAAGGCTCCAATTACAACTTTACACTTGCACAGGGACATGAATGGGCAAATCCTCTCCATAGAATGGTGAACATGGTCATGAAAGGTAGAAAAATGGTAAACGGAAACAAATAAAATGAGTGCAACACCGCTCCCGACCATTCCCGCTCACTTAGATCAGTGTGGAATACCCACCTTCTTGCATATATTTCCATGCTGCTGTGCCAAAAGTTCATTAGCGCTTCCAGGCTGGGATGACTTGGCTCAGCTGGACTTAGTCGGTCATGGGGTTCTGAGTGGAGTTTAACTTGGATTTGGTATAACTCATGAAGTTAGTACTGTGATGAGGAAGAGGGATATCGCAGTAATTGCAAGATTGCATAACTGTAATCTTCTTCACTCCCAATGCTACCCTTCCTCAATACAGTACACATGCCCACCTATCCCGCCCTTTAATAGGATGGATTTGTAATTTTCTGTTCAAAGAAAATCAATACAAATGTAAAACATTTTTATGACAGTGCTTCAGGTTTGGAGGTGTTGACATCTCATAAAGTAAATACTGTGATGAGGAAGAACAGGATTAGATATTGGAAAACGACATGTTATTAGTAATGAGGGCCCTCTAACATTTGATGTGTTTAAAATGGTATAGATAGTCATATAGCCAGATGTGATCCCTCATCTGTATTGCAAAGGCTACTGAAAAATAACTTGTTTGCATATGAATTCCTGTCTTGGATAGGTAGCTAAATACATTATTGCTGGACTCACAATCCTATCTCATTGTGGGAAAAAATAAATAAACATATTCACAACGTTCATCACAGCAGAATGATTGCATTTGTGTTTGGTATAAAGGAAGATGGGAGATTAGGGCTACTCAAATAACAGGCATTGTAAGAAGATTTCGGTTGCAAATTATGGTTAATGTCCTGTCAGGCAAAATGCATATTAAATGCCCTTGTAATCCAAATAGTTATGGGCATATGGCTTCGTGCTACCTCCACATACATTGCCAGGACAATGGTCATTTTCACGCGATGTTAAAGACACCTGAATGGTTGTTTAGAATTCCTTATGTTTTTTTTTTAAAAACCCATGTAACGTTAGACATTTATTTTTTATAAAAGCATGATATATACGGTGTAATTTTTTTTTCATGCACTTCAGTATGTAAGATGAACCCTCGTCAAGCTGCTGAACTGCTTCCCCTGAAGCCCCACATCTTCAAGATAACTTGCATCCTCTACACCTCAGAAAACACCATGAACTCTCCCGCCTGGTGGAAACAATCCAGAGGTGGTGGAACACACCGCACAAGCAGCCTCACCAGGCTAAACGATCAAACATGGAAGAAGAGGAAGCAAGGATCTCGCATGTATTCTGGAGCAGCACTTGATGCTCACCAGAATCCTACTTCCGGGGTCTATATTGAGCCTTGACAGAAGGGTATTAGAGTTAACATAATGAGGGACGTGTCTCGTGCAAAGCGTCCGTTTCAGATTTCATTCACTTGTTAATTTTAAAAGACTAATTTGCATTGCTGAAAAGTCGACGCGTGATGCCGGAACTTGCCAAGCGTAATACTGCCAGACTTCCGTGTTACTCTTTTCTTGCTAGGATGTGTATGCCCTAAAATAGACTGTGAAAGACGACACACAGTACCGATGATATGATAGTTTGTTCCAGCCAAAAATGTTTGTGTACACGACCGTTTAGAATACTGTTTCTGTCCAGTGTATTAGCAGGAATAGCACGTTTAAGAAACGCTGGCTCTCCAATGACTCGCAGTTTTGATTTGATTCTGAAAAGGAATGCGTGTTCTATTTCAGCTCATCAATCTGGAGACCAATTACATCATGGCAGGCTAAATTAAAGTAGCTACATGAACCATTGCCAATGTAAATGATGTGTAAAGCCGAAGGCCGCTCTCAGTGCCACTAAAGCTGATGGAACCGTCTTTATTACTTTATTATGTGGACTCTGTTAACTTTAACAAATGAACGTAGTCAACGTACACATATTGATAGAAGAAATAGAACAATAGCCGGGCAATATATTTTTTCAGCACAAGAGCCCCTGGGGACCAACTCCGTTGGTAATGGTGCGCGGTACAACAAAAAATATCACGCCCACTGGATCCTCCTCAATTGATTGAAAGCAAGGTATAAAACGCTTTATTTCCTTGGCAGAGTACTTTATTGGTCGTCCTTTATTCGTTCCATAATCTAATAGTGAATTCAAATGTAGCACCTCGGAAGTCGGTCGTACAAAGAACAAAGTAAAACATTGTCTTGCATAAATGTTCAGCCGAATACATTATCTACAACTTGATTTTATGGTATTCGTCACTAAATGGACTGATATCATCATGGCATTTTTGTCAGATTGTGTTGATACTAGTTTATGGTTGCTTTTCTAAAACCTTACATACAAGTTATTTAAAAAAAAAAAGCTCACCCATTTATGTTGCCAGAAACTATGCGTCTGTTTTCTTGTTGCCATAAGGTGTTTGTTTTCGCAATGTGCCTCAGATATTATATTTTTTTTCTGCATGGTTTTGACACGTATGAATACACCTCTTTGCTACAACACCGTTGCATGAGTAACTATTCCCCAACACTAATGCGGAAATCTTCCCAGAATTTCCGCATCTGCTCAGAGCAATTGCAAGTGATTATGATTAATTCAAAATGGGGTCACTTTCGTCTATTTTTAAGTGGCGCCGTAAACCGCCGGAATCATCAGATGGTTCTGGAACTCTCTGTTCATAGGTTCCAAAATGAAACCTCACTGACCTTGGACACAGAGACGGAAGCATGACATCAGCTGCTTGTGGTCCCGTGTATAATTGATCTGAAAGTCTGGATTTCCTCTTTTAGGAAATGACCGAGGCGAATTTGCATGCTTTGATAACTTCTTTAATAAGACATATGAGATTAGAAATAATGGAATAGGAGGCTCCACAGATTAATTGCCAAAGATCAGGATGCGTTTATAGTCTTCCATCAATAATCATTTAATCGCCACATCTCTATTGATTGCTGCCATACGTGTATTATTCTTGCTGTTGCCAAGGCCCTGTGCATGTTAGCCTAGTTGCTACATCAGGACACGTTATGTTAAGTTGATTTATACGACGCCCCGCTACCACCCACGTGTAGTCTCCAGGTGCCTGCATGGCTCTGCAATACAGGGGCGTGTGGAGGTTAGTGAGGATAAGGTGAGAGGATAGGTTCAGAACCAGGAGGAACTGGCATCTGGGAGTGCTGTTTTGCATGCAGGAGTTTGTGTGGGAGGCCAAGTGTACTGTAACCTTATGGGTAAGACTCCATGCCTCGGTTGTGATGGTGCTAGTGTGTTGAGTGGGGCTGTGGTGCAGTTTTTTGCACCCTTTGGAGTTTCTTGGTGAGTCTTTCTGCATTCCTATGTAGAGGCTCTTTGCATAGTCAATTCTTGTGAGTGTCAGCAGTACGATTGTGAGGGTTCTGTGAGGGAATGAAAGGTAGCAGAGTAGTCCTCTGAGCAGACATAGGAGTATGAAGAATGTTTTGGTGATTGCATTGACTTGCGCTTCCAGTGATAGTCCATTGTCCATGTGTATTCCTAGGTTATTTACTACATCGGTAGTCCCTGGTTGCGTTCCCATGTCAGTCAGCCAGTCCATTTGTGGGTTCCCTCTCTCCAATCCTGCGGGTGAGAGCATTATTTCCAGTTTTGCAGGGTTCAGTTTAAGGTTACTCGTAATCCAGTTGTAGATGTCTGTGAGGCAGTTGTTGAAGCTGCTGTTTTGTTCCTGGGTTCTGTGTGTTGTCGGTGTAGTTGTATGCAATAGGTCAGTGGGTTTTAATGATTTTCATCAGTGGGCACAAACAGATGTTGAAGAGCAGATGAAGAGACTGAATCCCTATGGGACACCACAGGATACATTTTTTGATGTTTGAGATGAAAGGTGGTAGGTATGTGAAAAGACTGGACGGGGGTATCTGCACTCCCACCATCTATATGGCAGAGTAGAAGCACAGAGCACCTCAGCCAAGATTCTCTATACGGTAACGAAGGTCGAGCAATCAAGCCCCCACAAAAGAATG
The DNA here is from genome assembly GCF_040938575.1 of Ambystoma mexicanum. Lineage (NCBI taxonomy): Eukaryota > Metazoa > Chordata > Amphibia > Caudata > Ambystomatidae > Ambystoma > Ambystoma mexicanum. Next base: position 349,482,295 of record NC_090930.1, on the reverse strand, counting down.
TCCATTCACTATGTTAGTGATAACACTGTTTTTTTATATAAATAAGGTTCAAGTTATATACACACACAATAACACACTTTGTGCTCAGACAATTCTAACATGATAAATATGTGCAATGTCTATGCGGTACCACAGTTAACTCCTTTAAAATGTGCCAACTGTTGACAGTTTCAGTGGCATACAAATCTAATAGTAAAGTGAATCAACAATAGACATGGGAAGGAAGACAATGTGGGTTAAACATATTACAGAGAACTGGGTGCTTAACACTAGACACAGTTCTGTGT